>NC_045771.1:54147535-54448138 GCF_008692025.1 Phocoena sinus
CCCTTTCTCCTTTTAACTAAAAATCAATTCATAGGAGGGCAGAGGATACCAAATGCCTTATTAACCTGAAACTGATAACTTTCAACAATTTATTCAAAATTTCACTTAGTTTTACCATGAACACGATATTATCACCAAAATAATCTGTTCAAAATTGAAGGTAATAAATTGTTAGCTTTCCTTTTCTTTAAATGAATTTGAGTATACACACCAGGCTTAGGTTTAGTTTGTTGGCTCATAAAAATGGATAACAAGTTTCCTATGTCAGCTGTTAAACTGAAAGAAGCTAGTATTAGGTATCTATTAAAGTTTGATCAGAAGAACAAAAGCTACTCTAGACATTGTGAGCTCTCCCAGGAAATCCAGAGTTTCGGGGTTAGAAGGAAGCTGCCATCAGTAATCTCATCTGCCTGCATAATCAAAGGAGAGATTTTGAGGAAGATGCCCCCAAACTGCAGGCAAAACCCATCTCGGCCATCTGCATATGCCATGTGCCTGACCTGATGCATCTGGAGAACGGTTTCTCCCCTTTCCCATTCTGAATCTTCATGAAGGCCTTTAATTGCCAAGATGTAACCAGAACCCTGAAGGCAATGGAGTCCTGGAACTGTGGTCTCCAGGCTGCCCAGGGTGCCCGCAAGACAGGAAACCTCTCCGACATCATCTCATCCCCCCTCTCCCTCTAGAGCCAAAAGAGTTAAATCAAAGAACACAAGGCAGTTCTACAGTGAAGTCTGACGTGCCCTGTCTGCTCAGTCACTGAAAACCCTTACAAGAGCTCTACCTGTGCCAGTAAAGGAATCTTCATGAAGGGAATGCAGCTGCAGCCACAGATAATTATTCCAACACTAAAAAAGCAGCGTAGTTCCTTTCCTCAAGCACGTGATGCCTTAGTGGGAAATACAAGACTTTGTTATATTTAAATGTGTTGGGCACCTACTTCGTGCCAGGAACTTTACTAGGGACATTATATAATTTATTAAACCATTGCAACTTTTCTGTAATGGACTTATTGTTCTATTTTACAGCTAAGAAAATTGAGATTCACATCAGTTACGAGAAAATAGTCCAAGTCCGATAGCTCACGAGTGCTAGACATACCCCAAGTATGTCTGATTCCAAAGCTTTTGCTCTTTCTGCTATACAATGAGTGTGGTAAGGTAGTACATTCTGAGGGTCGAATAATCACTACAAGAAAATAAATACTAAGAATTCAGAGGAATGGACAAAAGGAAGTTCCTACTGCATGATCATAATCGCCACATTTTTTGGCCAGGAAACATAATATTTTTCAACAATTTGGCATTTGTAACAATCACCATCTCATTCTTGTCTCACAAAATACCCATCTGAGCGCCTAAAAACTTAAGAAAAATCAATTGTGCCTACAAATCTGCAGAACCAATGTATATACAGACTTAGTTTAACTCCTGTTTTTACCCCCAAATATGGCTTAGGAGGTATGTCTTTAAAACTTTAAACATCTTTTTCTAGTTAACAGGGACCTAATGACTCAGGGCATAAAGATTTAAACTTGAGTTGAAATGCTTCTCAGGGACTTCAATTAACCAGCATCAATTTTTTGCTCCTAGGCCTAACCTTCAGGAAAAAAAAAAAACTTAACACTTTAGAAAGGACTGTTCATTCATTGTCTGATGCCATCTGGGAACATAATAGCTCAATCCCTTTGCCCTCAGATTAATGGAGCTAGCTCACATGTTATCAACAGCACTTTAATTCCCTTTAATATTTTCACTGTGGACTTCTTTGTGGCAGAACTTATTTGCAATAATACATATGTAATTTGCAAAATAGAACCAGAAAATCTGGCATCTTAAGAATACTCCTTTACTAGGAGAAATACCAAATATACAAAATATTGAAAGGCAAGGCAATCTTATTCCTCCACTTTTTCAATTCTTTGACAATAAAGATGAAAAGTTCACTTTGTGGCCAGAATGTTAAAAACAGGTAACAAAAAATTTGAAGAAGAAATTTAGTTCAATGAGGAATACTAATAAAGTTGTATTATGCTCCCTAAGTATTGTAAGATGTGAAACGTACTGTAAAATGTCCTTCTCAAGTGTAAAAACTTTTAAAAGCCCTAACAAAATTATGTTCCTTTTTATTTGAAATTTTTCATACATAAATATCATGCACTAGTTCTTCGATTAACTTGGTATTGAAGAAAGGCAATAAGACTGAACTTAGGAAAGGGCTTTCACAGAATGTTTTTTTTTGAATGATTAAACAAACTATATAATGAACCACAACACAGGCTAAAGCCCAAATCACTATCTTTGAAGTAATAAATCATGGGATTTATATTTATATTTATACATTGGAATTGAATAGTTTCTCTATATCTGACCTGGATGAAGAATGCCAAAATAAATTTATGATTTTGGATTTTATATTCGATTAGTTCACATTTTAGAAATTTTAAATGGATTTTTAAAAAATACAACAGCGTTCATTTGAATGTAATTCAGTCATATTTTCATCTGAATTTCCGACAGGGTGGCTTTATTTTCCACATTTCACAGAAACATATGCTCCAGGGATTTCAGTGTGATACCCTTCGTCTCTTATGAGGTCAATATATAATACTCCTTTCTTCCCATCTTAGGTTCAGAACCAATTAAAAATAAAGCACAGGGGATAGATGGGGATTTAAATGACAGCTTTGTCACTAAAAAAGCAGATTAGAGAATATGGCTTTAAACCTGCACCCAAAGGATTTCCCAGCACTCCATCCCTGAAGTAGACAGACTCACACACCAAGTGACAGGCAGGACTGCAGGCTTTACGCATCCCTGGGAGTTCACCTGAGTGTCAGAGAGAAAAGGACAAAAGTGAGGAAGCTACTCCTAAAAATAGAAGGAAAAGGGCTCAGCTGGCTTTCTCTATTCTTTCTCTCTAACCTGCACTCGGCAAGGAGGAGTGAGTGATGTGTCAGCAAAGGAGCCAGCAGTCCTAAGCCAGCAGAGACTCTGCACATGAGGGGTAAAATAATACTCTCCACTTCCCAGAGTCACATGAAATAAGCAATCAATGAGGGTATGTGGCTTATAGGTTAATAGTTTGCGTTTATTCTCCTTCACTTATTAAATATATCTGTCTTTTCCTGAAAATAGCACATACAAATAATCTGCATTCCACTTTTATAAGATATCAACCTGTTTTTCTCACTTTAGTGTTCTGTAGCCCATGGATAATAAGGGCATATAGGTCTGTTTTCTCTACGAAGCATTTTAACTCAGCACTAAGGATAGATGGGTTAAGATAGACAAACGGATACATTTATAGACAAAAACACAGCTTGAGAAAATATTGCATTTGGTCTAATCATCTTTTGTATTATAAATTAGCAAAACAGGGTGATACTTCATGTAATACATACTAACAAAATTAGTTATGAAGTAATTGTTCATTTAAATGATACCAGTTATTTGCCCTTTGTATGTTGCTGTATGCATCACATGTAGCCTTGGATACAGAACGCAATTTTCTATACCCTTTGGGAACTGCTATTTCCAACCCCATTTTATCTGGTCACGCAGTTTGATTGTGTCATCGTTGTGAATAATAGGGCTCGCATGAAGCTGATAGCACAGGGATTTGGGATTTTTTGCATTTGTGAAGATCTACAATAGTCACAATTAAATATTTGGAAGACACTAAAACTAATTTTAAATAACCATTATTGTGATGGGGGAAGGGGTCCTTTTGTACCAGTTTTAGGAACTGCAAAAGGAGGTATCTCCTTAATTATGTAAAGAATATTTTAAAATATTCAAAATTAAATTTTAAATGATTATTCAGTAACATCAAATATTCATTATATAATCACAACTTAATCATTGTTCATAGTTGCAAATCTATTGCAATTCAACTCTAAGTTAAAAGAGTGGTTGCAGTTGGGACCACAGATCATATTGTAGTCCAAAAAGTAGTCAGAAGGAATAAAATCAATACTGTAATTTTCCTGTTTCCCTCAATATCTTTTAAAAAGGTAATGACATAAAGGACTGTTATCCAAAATATACAAAGAATTACTGAAATAAGAAAACAACCCAATTAAAAAATGGCCCAAAGCCCTTAACAGATACTACACCAAAGAAGATACATGGATGGCAAATACCTATATGAAAAGATGCTCCACATCATATGTTATCAGAGAAGTGCAAACTAAAACAATGAGATACCACTACACATATATTAGTATGGCCAAAATCCAGAACACTGGCAACACCAAATGCTGATGAAGATGTGAAGCAATTGCAATTCTCATTCACTGCCAAAATGCAAGATGGTACAGCCACCCTGGAGGACAGTCTAGCAGTTTCCCACAAAGTTTAACATTCTTACTGCACAGCAAACCTGCTCCCTGATATTTACCAAAAGGAGCTGAAAACTTAGGTCTACACAAAAACCTGCACATGGATGTTTATAGTGGCTCCATTCATAATTGCCAAAACTTGGAAGTAACCAAGATGTCCTTCAGTAGGTGAATAGATACATAAACCCTGGTACATCCAGACAATGGACTATTATTCAGAGCTAAAAAGAAATGAGCTATCAAGCCACTGCAAGACAGTGAGGAAATGTAAATGCATATTACTAAGTGTAAAAAGCCAATCTGAAAAGGCTGTATGATCGCAACTATATGACATTCTGGAAAAGACGAAAGTGTACAGACAGTATAAAGATCAGTGGTTGCCAAGGGTTGGGGTGGGGGCAGAGCAGTCAATAGAGCACAGAGGATTTTTAGGGCAGAGAAAATACTCTGTATAGTATAGTGGACATATATCACTGTACATTTGTCCAAACCCACAGAATGTACAACACCAAGAGTGAACCCTAAGGTAAAACTTTGGGTGATTATGATATGTCAATGTAGGTTCATCATTGGTAAAGATGTAGCATTCTGGTAAGTGATATTGTTCATGGAAGAGGCTGTGCACATGTGGGCGCAGGATACATATGGGAAATCTCTGTACCTCCTTCTCAATTTTGTTGTAAACCTAAAACTTCTCTAAAAAAGTAAAGTCTTAAAAAAAAGAGTAATGACAGCTTTCCTCCTTCCTCCTTGATGTTGATTCTCCATTCAGGTAGAATCCCACTGGGTAATGTCTTAGTCAGGCTGCCATAACAGAATACCATAGACCAAGTGGCTTACAGAACAGAAATTTATTTCCCACAGTTCTAGAGGCTGGGAAGTCTGAGGTCAGGGTGCCAGCATGGTCAAGTTCTGATGAGAGCCCTCCTCCTGGTTTGCAGATGGTGGTCTTCTCATTATGTCCTCACATGGCAGAGAGAAGCAAGCTGTCCCATGTCTCTTACACGGTCACTGATCCCATAATAAGGACTCCACCCTCATGACCTAATTACCTCCCAAGGTCCCCATCTCCAAATACCATAACACAGGAGATTAGGCTTTCAACATATGAATTTTGGAAGAACACAAACATGCGGTCCATTATGTACATTATGCCATTATGTAGTGGCAATGGGATTCAGCAAGAAGGTGCTCTTGGTGACAAGTAACACCAGACCTACCACAATTAACAAGAGGAAACTAGGTTATACCCTATCCATAGACCCACTTTCATCATTGGCTTCTTACTCAAGTGAACAGGTTAGAAAGTTGTGCATTGCATGCCTATTTCCCGAACTGCCACAAGTGCCTTGCAGGATCTGTCAAGAAAGCCGCAGCTGACTTAGGGCAAGCTGAGGTACATGCCAAAGGAGTCAAGAGATAAAGAGAATATTAAAGCCCTTCTTAAGAGAATGGAAAAATGAAAGAATAGGATGTAGAAGAAAAAGAACAAAATTATTATCAAAGTTTCATTAAAAAGCATTCTCCAAAAAGGGAACCCTTCTACATTACTGGTGAGAATGTAAATTGGTACAGCCACTATGGAGAACAGCATGGAGGTTTCTTAAACAACTGAAAATAGGGCTTCCCTAGTGGTGCAGTGGTTGAGAGTCTGCCTGCCGATGCAGGGGACACGGGTTCGTGTCCCGGTCCGGGAAGATTCCACATGCCACAGAGCAGCTGGGCCCGTGAGCCATGGCTGCTGAGCCTGCGTATCCGGAACCTGTGCTCCACAACGGGAGAGGCCACTACAGTGAGAGGCCCACGTACCGAAAAAAAAACCCTGAAAATAGAGCTATTATATGATACAGCAATCCCACTGCTGGGCATATATCCAGAGAAAACCATGGTTTGAAAGGATACACGCACCTCAATGTTCATTGAGTGCTGTTTACGATAGCCAAGACATGGAAGCAACCCAAATGTCCATCAACAGAGGAATGGATAAAGAAGATGTGGTACATATATACAATGGAATATTACTCAGCCATTAAAAAGAATGAAATAATGCCATTTGTAGCAACATGGATGGACCTGGAGATCATACTAAGGGAAATAAATCAGAGCAAGACGAGTATCATACAATATCATATATGTAAACAGACTCACAGGCTTAGAAAACAAACTTATGTTTACCAAAGGGGAAAGGTGAAGGGGGGATAAATTGGGAGCTTGGAATTGAAATATACACACTACTATATTTAAAATAGATAATCAACAAGGACCTACTGTTTAGCACAGGGAACTCTGCTTAATATTCTGTAATAACCTAAATGGGAAAAGAATTTGAAAACTAACAGATACATGTATATGTACAACTGAATCACTTTGCTGTACATCCAAAACACAACATTGTTAACCAACTATACTCCAATATAAAATAAAAAAATTTTTATAAAGCATTCTCCAAAGAAGACCAAGTTAGCAGGAAAGCATGTATTTATAATGGAAAACAATGTAGGATTTGAAATCAGACAGACCTGGACATGAATATTAGCACCTAAACCAAATTTCTTAAGTTCTCAAATTTCTCAACTGAAAAATGTAGTAATAATTGTTTTGTGATTGTAGTAAAGAGAAACGCATTTATGTATAGTGCCTAGGATATCACAGTTGTTCAATAAACACTCCCTGTTGTTTCTGTCATGTTGTAGTTTTATCATTAATACAGTAAGGCATTAGCTCTCATTTCCTTAGATTCAGCAGTAAATTATGAATATTCAGCACTGCTTCTACTACCAAGACCGATGTAAATGAGATGTAGAGAAGGAAACAGCATCGCAATATAGAGGGCAGCCAGCAAGAGTGGCCCTCCCCTGTGGTAAGGGGTATTTTAACACTAACATCATTTAGAATTGCCTGTGCATGGTGATCTAAAAAAAAGAAAAAAAGAAAAGAAAAGAAAAGAAAGGATACTAAATTTCAGTTTAAATTCTCTACAGTTGATACTCCCCCTTATAACCTGCACCCAGTGGAACCTTCTGATAACCACCCCCTCCTCCATAGATCACCACTGCTCTTTACAGATAGAGAAGTTGGAGACCCGGAGAATACAAGCAACTAGCCAAAGTCACATAGCATAATTTTCATGCCTTTTTAAAAAAAAAAATTCTTCATTTTGCCACTTCTTTGCAGAACATTTGCTCCCTCCTAACTTCTTTTGATCCCTGAGTCTAATTCTGTCTTTAGTTTGGTTTTCTTCTGAAATCTAAACTAACTAGATCTATTCTAGATCCAACTAAACAAACAAGATCCATTCATCTTCAGAAGTTCCTGATTGGAAAAAAAAATGTAACAAATCTAAGGCATTCACTCCGCAGGACTTTTACTATTTGTTTCTGCCTCAGTGAATATTCTTGCTCTGTCTAGTCTTCAGAGGCTCTGTTGACAATTCTTGTGATGTAGTAAAATGTTTGCCCAGAATAATGTGATAAGACAAAGCAGAGCCATATTTATGTTGTCATACTTTAAAAGCATTCTGTTTCCTAATTCTTTCCCAAAGGAAAAAAATATCAGTGATAGCTTTCTTTCTGCCAACAGTGAGGGTGGGGGGAGGGATTTCTTCCAGACTCTATTTCCCCTTAAATATAACAGTTGGAAGATATTTCTTTCTGTATGTGTATTAAGAATCCATGTTTTCTATATAAAGTCAGATAACGCTGCTCACCAACCCAGGGAAGTAAAATGAGGAAAATGTAACAAATGGCACACACCTCCATTACCACCACACATAAGGAGCCTGTCAACTCTCTAACAGAAGGTAGTCCCTGTGGCAGCACAAATGAATTAATATCCTGCTAACACAATTATACGTGTGAAAAACATGGTTGGTTGTGCAACTCACAAAGAAATCACATTACATAGTTTACTTTTCATAGCTCCTACTGTCAAACAGCAACATTGTCCTTTGTGCCTCAATTGTCCTAATTTAATAAGTACGCTTCTCTTTTTGAGTTAAGGATAAAAAGAACAATCTGTCAAGGGAAGTATTTCTCTTTGATCAAAAAGATTTTACTAAATCCAAACATCTGTACTTACTTCCTCCTTCTTGGCCAATACTTAGAGAAAAATTCATGGCAACCCCAATAAAGATGCCCCCAAAGAAATCGTACATTGGATATTCTCTCTTTCCAGAACTGCTTTTCCCTCCATAACCATAGAACAGACCCCACACCATAGGTACAACACATAAAACATATGCAAACATTTAGACCCAGGGTTTAAAAAGTCTAAAACATTTCTGCCTCAAGTCTCTATTTTCTCCAATCATTTTCCTGTAAGTAACTACATCCATGTGTTCTTCTCAGAAAAACATGTAAGAGCACCACTTGGTTCTGCTCAAGACAGCGTGACAGTGCCAACAATTTTTTATTTCAAGGCAAAAGGACATATATTTAATAAAATTAGTTGGGGAAATTTCTTCATAAATAAATATAAAGAGCTTGGGGAGGGCCTTTAAAATACTCATTTCACACTCAGTTCCAGAGGTTACTAATGATTTGACTACATGATAAATGTCTCTACAATAAAAAAGCAACATAATAATACACCTTCTACATGAGTAAGTACTGAAGTTAATTGAAGCTTCGTAGGTGAAAAGGTTTCTTTATAACTGTTAAAAGCTAAACCTTGAAGGGATAGGAACTAAAACACTTTAGAAGCATCAATAAAAGAGAACCTAAGAGCAAACCTGATTATTTATTTAGGAGATTCCTAGAGACAGACGCTGCAGCCAGCAAAGGAACGATGGCATGGAAACCACGTGAAGGAGAGGAAATGGAGCAATGGGAAGGCAACACATAATGCACAGCAATGTTCCTTCCACGGCGGCCATTTGGACTTAACTAGGCCAACACAGTGATGGAAATCATTATCCCTAGATGGCCGATTCTTTAGCTGTTGTCTGATTATGGGGGTGAGAAAGGCATTTGAGGCCTGGGCTTGTTAACTAATGTTTTCACCCCAAGCATCAGATGCTAATTGGTTAATCCAGAACTGCCAGAACCACAGTTTCTTCTCACTTCAATTACCTAGACTGATGCTAGAAAACAAACCAGAATCCAACCGTCTGTTTTATTTGAGACAAAAAGTTAGTGGCTGAAGAAAAAAAACAAAACAACAAAAAAAAAACCCACAATATGCTTAGTATAAAAGGATTTATTTGAGCAAGAGGAAAAGATGTAATTCAAACTTGGTCTAATCTGTTCATTGATCCTCTACGCAAGGAGTTCATCAAGAAAGAAATATGAACTAATCATTCACATCCTCTGCGTTCTCAGATTATGAATCACCAACCTTTTCCAGCTTTATTTGGGCTAACCAATTCAGAAACTTGCTTTGTTTATGACATTATTCTCAAATACTTTGTAATAAATACTTTTAAAGAGACAAATATCTCACATCAGCCAGGAAGTTTCCTCCCAAGATGTAAAATCTTTCCATATTCTGTAAAGACAGTAATCCAAAAAAAAAGAATTTTACTTAAAGAAAATTAATTAGAAAACAATCACTGTACAGTATATCTAAAACAACTGTTTTCGAATGAGAGGCTTCCCTCAATGAAATATTACAAAAATATAAACTGAACTTATTTCCTATTCAAGCAGCAGTTCTATTTGGCACCTTAACAACCAGAAACTCTCAATGCCAGATTTAAAGTATCTTATTTCTGAACCTCCCCCCAGCCCTACACACACTGTGTGACCTCTAAAATTATCTTAGAGGGAAACACCAACTTTTCTTTAACAGTGTTGTGTAATTTTAAAATATATAAAGCCAGCAAAGAAAAAATTTATTTTGACACTAAGTAACCACTCAGGAGCACAAATATTCTAACTATAAAGGTTGCAGATTTAATCTATTAGCTTTTACAAGATACCTGGTTTATTTCCCTACCCAAAAGCAATGTACAACACTTCCACTTTGCCACAGGGTTTTGGAGATACTACAGAAGTAGTAGAGTTGATATATCATACAGGTTACAACTATCTGCTTTAAAGTCATACAGGGTCAGAGTTACAGCTCCACCACATAAGGCTGTGTGACTTTGAGTCTCGATGTTATCCCTGGTAATTGGGATAAAAATAGCATCTTATATATTTGCTGCAAAGATTACGTTACACAATGCCTAGTGTCTGCACATAGTAAATAGTCAACAAGTGTTAGCAATTATAATTGTAATTAATATTCAACAGGGCAGTGATATCAGCTGTACAGTGGAATAGGCAGTCCCACACTCTTCCCCCAACAGAAACACTGATTTAACAATCATCTGTGTATGAAAATACCTTTACAAGAGCTCCAGAACCCAAGTAAGAGGTTACACTATCCCAGTAAAACACAGAAAAGAGAAAAAAAAAAAGCACTGCCAAGGTTAACAAGCAAAGTTTCACTTTATCTATATCACCCCTCCCCCAACCTGGCAAAGCACAGTTCTAAGAGAGATCCCCTTGGAACATGAGAGATCTCCTCAGAACATGAGAGACCCCCTCAGAGCATGAGTTCTTCCATGGGATAAAGACAGAACAATGCACCCATAAACACCATGTACAGCATGGTAATTATAGTTAATAACACAGTATCATATACTTGAAAGTTACCAGAGAGTAGATCTTACATGTTCTCAACACACACAAAAAAAAGAAATAGTAATTATGTAATGTGATAGAGTTGTAAGCTAATGCTCTGGTAACAAGCTTTTTCCAAGTATATCATTGTATATACTTAAGTATATCATTGTACACCTTAAAGTCACACAATGTTATATGTCAATAATATTTTAAAGCTGTGGAAAAAAACACAAATACACCTCAAAGAAATGGAATAAAGATTTAAATATAAGACCTGAAATCATCAATAGGGTAAAAGCTTCTTGACAGTCTTGGCTATGATTTTTCTGGATATGAAATCAAAAGCACAAAAAGCAAAAATACCAAGTGGGACTACATCAAACTAAAAAGTTTCAGCAAAGGAAAGGAAACAAACAAAATGAAAAGGCAACCTATGGAATGGTAGGAAATATTTGCAAACAATACATCGGATAAGTGACTAATATGTAAATTATCCAGTCAGTCCTCCATATCTGTGGGTTCCATATCTGTAGATTCAACTGATGGCAGATCAACTGTACTATATCATTTTGTATAAGGGACTTGAGCATCTGTGGGGGTTCTGGAACCACCCCCCTCAGTTACCAAGAGACAACTGTGTAAGGAACTAGGGGCAGGTACAAGAAAATGGAGAGAAGTTGGTCAAAGGGTACAAAGTTTCAGTTATGCAAGATGAATAAATTCAGAAGTTCTAATGCACCAGCATGATGACTATAGTTAACAATAATGTATTGTGTACTTAAGAGTAAATTTTAAGCACAAAATAAAAAAGAAAATGTGAGATGATGGATATGTTAGTTAATCTGACTGCAGTAATCATTTAAAATGTATATTTAAAATATCAAGTTGTATGCTTTGAATATATGTAATTTTGTCAGTTCTAATTAATTAAAGTTGAAAAAATTCATATGAAACCACAAAAGACCTTGAATAGCCAAAGAAATTTTGAGCAAGAACAAAAAAAGCTGGGAACATCACATTTCCTGAATTCAAAATATATTACAAAACTACAGTTTTCAAAACAGTATAGTGCTGGCATAAAAAGACATATAGGCCAATGAAACAAAACAGAGAGCACAGAAATAACCCATACATATACAGTCAACAAATCTTCCACAAAGGTCTCAAGTATTATATAATGGGCAAAGTGTAATCTCTTCAATAAATGGTGCTAGGAAAACTGGATATCTACGTGCAAAAGAACAAAATTTGACCCTTCTCTCACATTCTGCACAAAAACTAACTGAAAATAAATTACAAATTTAGATGTAAGACCTGAAATCATAAAAATTCTAAAAGAAAACGTAGGAAAAATTTTCTGAACTTTGGCTTTGGATTTCTTTGTTATGACACCAAAAATAGGAAACAAAAGCAAAAACAGAAAGCGAGACTTCATCAAACTAAAAAGCTCGGCAAAGCAATGAAAAAATGAAAAGGCAATCTGTAGAATGGGAGAAAATACTGGCAAACTATACATCTGATAAAGGATTAATATCCAAACTACACAGGGACCTCAACAGCAAAACCAAATAACCCACTTTAAAAGTTGGCAAAGGAACTGAATAGACCTTTCTCCAAAGATGACATACAAATGGCCAAGAAGTTTATGAAAAGGTGCTCAATACCACTAATCATCAGGGAAATGCAAACCAAACCACAGTGAGGTATCATCTCAAACAAATTGGGATGACTATCAACAAAAAAACAAAAGATAACTAGTGCTGGTGAGGATTTGAAGAAATGAGAATCATTGCATAATTGACAGGAATGTAAATCGGTACAGTCATATGGAAAAGAATACCCAAGTTCCTCAAAAACTTAAAAAATAGAACTAGCATATCATCCAGCAACCCACTTCTGGGTGTATATTCAAAAGAATTCAAATCAGGATCTCAAAGAGATATCTGCACTCCCAAGTTCATTGCAACATCATTCACAACAGCCAAGACATGGAAGCAACCTAAATATCCGTCCACAGATGAACAGATTTTTAAAAATTGTGTCATACACGTACAATGGAATATTATTCAGCCATGAGAAAGATGGAAATCCTGCCATTTGTGATAATATGGTTAAACCTGAAGGACATTTAAGCTAAGTGAAATAAGCTAGACACAGAAGGACAGTATCTGCTTGATAAGAATCAAAGCCATTTTTATGTTTGTGGATTTAGGGCTGCCAGATTTAGCACATAAAAATCCATTTTGTTTATCTAAAGTTTAAATTTAACTGTGTGTCCTGCATTTTATTTGGTAAACCTATATGAATTGTCCTAGAAGAAAGAAACTATACTGTTTAACATTAAGTATGCACAGTTAAGTGTAATATTATAAAATCAAGTAATGTAATTTACCACAGACCAAAAAGAAAAGTCAATAAACACACAAAAATCAGTCAATAAAATTCAATATCCACTCATGATAAACTTCAAAATGAAGAAATGTTTTTAATCTGACTGAAGGCATTATAAAAACCCTTAGTAAATGTCTTACTTAGTGGTGACATTATAAAATAATTTTTTTTATACACAAGAATGGTTGCTACATCACTCCTGTTCAACTTTGTATTAGAAGTTCTGACCGGTAGAATAAGAAAAAAGAAAATTAAAAGTGATCACAATTGGAAAAAAAGAAAATAAGTCATTATTCTTAGATAATATAATTATCTACCTAATACACACAAAATAACCTAAAGGTAATTGTTAGCATGAAGAAGAGCATTGGAATACTGCTGGAAATCAAAACGAATGTCTTTTAAATAAAAATATAAAATGGTTATATTTCTACATAACATAAACAGAAAATATAATTTTAATGATATCATTTTCCTATAGCCACAAAAAAATAACAAGTACCTAGAAATAAGTTTAACAAAAACTTTCTAATACTTGTGAAGAAAATTTTGGATAGACAATAAAGAACACATATAAAGAGAAAGATAGGCTATGAATCCATAAATGCACACACGCTCAGTCATATAAACACATGGGATTCATAATAATGGAATAGGAGCTCCTGTTCAATGGGGAAAAGATGGACTCTTCATTACATACATGGTACTAGGGTTATTGGTTATCATTAAAAAAGAAAATGAAAGTGGACTTATCACAAACAAAAAATAAAGTTTGAACATTTATAATTGAAAGGAAAATTTATTAAAAAACTATTAGAATACCATGAAGAAAAACATGTCTATGACTTTAAAATACAAAAAAATGCATAGCAGAGGAAATTATAAATTTGGCTACAGTAAAACTAAGACTTTTATACACCAATATTAAAAAAGCAAACCATAAACTAGAAGATATTAGCGACATACATAAACTGCAAAGGCATATTACCCAAGAAAAGAAAAACTTATGAATCAATAAAAGACAAATATTTAGAAAAATACTGATTTAAAAAAAAGACTTTTCCCAGAAAACACAAAATTCGTACATAAACATATGAAAAACATGCAACCTCATTAAAAAAGAAAATGAAAATCACAATCAAATACCCCATCATACCCTCAAGAGCTGTAACATTTAAAAAGCCAGATGATACCAAGTTTTGGCAAGGATGTGCAGTAACAAAAATTCTCATCCACTGCTAGTAGGAGGGTAAATTAGAACAACCCCTTGGGAAGGTGTGGCATTACCTCATAAAACAGATCATGTGTAAACCCTACAATCTAGCAGTTCCATGTCTCAAGTATAGGGACATATCTGTACATGTGTTTCACAGGCATTGCAAGAATCAAGCAACAGAGCCCCTCAGTTAAGAGCATGGACTACGTAGCCAGGGTCTTGACACTGAAATCTCATCTCAGCTACTTGGTAACTGTATCTCAGTTAATTTATTAGCATTTTTATGTCTTAGTCTCCTCATCTATAAGTTGATAATAGAGCCTAGCCTACAGGCTCGTGCTTTTATTTAAATGAGCTGATATACATAAAGTGCTTGGAACATTACCTGGCACATATGAAGTATTATAGCTTAAGCTGTTATTATGCACAGCAGGATTATTAATCATAACCAAAACATCTGGAAACACTGCCAAAATGCATCACTAGTAGAATGAATAAACCATCATGACGTGTATGTGCATGAAAATGTATGTATACACGCATATGTACATTCCCATGTACACTCACATAAACACAATGCAGCACTATATGATAGTAAAACTAGATGGACTATCTCATTAACAGGAAGAAACCAAACAAGGAACTCACAGAATACATACAATATGATTCCACATCTACAGTTTTTTTTTACAGGCAAAATGGTCCATTGTTGAAGGAGACATATTTTTTTAATAAAATTAGAAAGAAATGTGTGAGAATGATTATCACAAATTCAGAATCTCAGAATGGTGGTGCCCTCCTGGAAGCTAAGAGGAGGAAGGAAGCAAAGAAAGTCATCCAGGGTGTTTCTATGATGTTTGGGGTATAACAAACTTGGGGTATAACTATGGCTTCTTTGCTTTCCTTTTTTTTTTTTTTTTTTTTTTTTTGCGGTACGCAGGCCTCTCACTGCTGTAGCCTCTGCCGCCGCAGAGCACAGGCTCCGGACGCCCAGGCCCAGCAGCCATGGCTCACGGGCCCAGCCGCTCCACGGCATGTGGAATCTTCCCGGACCGGAGCACGAACCTGCGTCCCCTGCATTGGCAGGCGGACTCCCAACCACTGCGCCACCAAGGAAGTCCTGCTTTCCTTTTTTAATTAATTGCTTTACTTACTGCTTGCCTTACCAACAGGAAAACTACCTCCTCCACTCTCAAACATCACCTCCTTTGGAAATATTGTCCCAAACACAGGATTTTTTTTCACACCTAGGAACTAATACATTAGAGCCCTGCATAGTCTCTATCTCTCATTTCCACTGTTTTTCACAATTTTATTTTATTTTTTTCGACATCAAAACCGATTCTAAACCATCTTACTGATGATGGGGATGTGATCTGACCCAGCCAGATAAATCACATTACGCACATCACTTCCTGTCAACAGCAATTTCTGAAATGAGGCTGGAGCAGCAGGAGAAAACAGAGAAAGGAAGGAGATGGAAATGAAGAATGGAATTATGAACACTGGAAAAATGTTTATCCCTTAAGGGTCAATTTGAGAAAGAACAAAACCAAACCAGCCTCAAGCAGATCTTACCCATCCTTAGTAATAACCACCACTAAAATCATACTTCCTGCAACAGAAAACAGACCCTGCTAACATTAAGGCTGGAGTACCGATCCTGAATTTCCTATTTTCTCCATGCAGAGTCATGTATCACATCTGAGGATGAGCCACCTGCACAGGGCTGCTTAGGTTCTGTTCATGATACACAGAGTGATTTACTGGATTGGAAGTTTCTAACAGAGTCAGAATAAAAATGAGAAAAAAATTGGAGAATGGCATTTTTAAAAAATGCTTATTAGATGTGACATAAAAAATGTATTCTAGGGCCAGTATTACAAAGATTTTGCTCATAATTCCAGGGTAGAAAATTTTAAGCATGACTGCACAGAAATGATAAAGCACTGATTTATGTATAGATTGGGGAGAACGATTTTTTGGTTAGAGTATTCTATCACATATTATAAAATGGCTTTTCCTTTTTACTGTTTAGTTCAATAAATCTTCTTGTCTACTAATCTGTAAATTGCTGGCTCAAGCTACAGGCCATGATTTCCTCATTGAAATAAAGCCTATGGGAGAGCCCCCTGGCATGAAGCAAAATCCTCTATCTAGCATACAATTTTTCTGACCCCTGCAGACCCACCCCAAGAAAATTTTACTGTGTTTACTTACTAAAATACACTAGAAAAATGTTTACTAATGTCTAAGACAGCAACGGCTTCCATGAGGACCCAAAGTCTTCTGAAATCTTTTAAATCTTTTTACACATCCCAAATTAGCCACTCTTCCCATCAGTACCAACACAAGAAGAAAAAATGAGTGTAAAAAGTGTTAAGAGTCTAGATAAAATAATAATTATGATTATAGCGTCTCATTTATGAAGTTAAAAAGAAAATTATGAGTATTGGCTAACACCAGTATGTAAATGATGAAGCAGAGATGGGAACTAAAGTTCTCTAATGTCTTAAAATTCTAACGCCAAGGCTTTCGTAGCTGGGAACTAGAGCAGTTATGCCTCGGATAACCATGTGGGAAAAGTGGAGTCAGTACTTGAGAGCCAGAGAGTAAGAAAGAGCGAGCTGGCCTAGATGTGGGGCAGCAGGAAGCAACAAGGAAGCCCTGAGGACAAGCCTTCCAGCAACACAGTTTTGGGGATATTGACTTGGAAGAGAAGCTGAGTCTGAGCTATCTGCTCTGAACCCATACCCTTAAGAAGCACAAGATCCTATGGAGTAGGCCTGCAAAGTTTCCAGAGATAAAAAGCATACCTAATTTTACAAAGATTGCCACACATGTAGGAAAGTAAGCAACTTTAAGTCATATCCAGCCAAAACAAGAAATCACAGACTAATAAAAAATTAATACTTGCAATCCTTGAAGATTTTGAAATCATTGGTCCCAGCATTCAGAAGAACCATGAATGAAATGTTTAAATGAACAAACTGGGCAACGGCAAAAATAAGCATAAATCAAACTCTCAGAGATAAATACATAAAATTGAAAAAACAGAATTTGTAGAAGTGAATTTGAAATAAAAAATTCAATGAATGTTTAAAACAGCAGGAAAGATACAGTAGAAAAGAAACTTCATGAACTAAAAGATACATACAAATAATTTATCCAGAATGAAACGAGAGAAAGAGATGAAAAATGTGTAAGAGATTAGAAGGCATGGAGGACAGAATCAGGAATCAAATATTTGCTGGAATCACAAACGGTAAATGGAGAAGAGGCAATATTTAAGAACTAAATAAAGCCTGAGTATATTCCAGAATGGAAGAGAAATATACATCAAGACATCCAAGAAGCACAGTATGTCCTAAGCAGAAGACAAAAAAAGAAGTCTTTGACAACTTTCTTTGCTCTATACTCAAGTCTCTCATTTTTCCCAGATGTTTTGGTTTCCAGAAAGATAGGGACAAGATCGGACACATCCAGGGTGGTATATGTGCACCCCTATGTTCACAGCAGTGCTATTCACAATAGCCAAAACATGGAAACAACCTAAATGTCCACTGACAGATGAATGGATAAAGAAGATGTGGTATATATATACAATGGAATATTACTCAGCCATTAAAAAGAATGAAATAATGCCATTTGCATCAACATGGATGGACCTGGAGATTATCACACTAAGTGAAGTAAGTCAGACTGAAAAAGAGAAATACCATATGATATCACTTGTATGTGAAATCTAAAATATGGCCAAATAAACCTATCTACAAAACAGAAACAGACTCACAGACATAGAGAATAGACTTGTGGTTGCCAAGGAGGAGGGAGTTGGGGGAGCGCTGGATTGGGAGTTTGGGATTAGCAGAGGCAAACTATTATATATAGAATGGATAAACAATAAGGTCCTACTGTATAGCACGGGGAACTATATTCAATATTCTGTGATAAACCATAATGGAAAAGAATATTTAAAAATGTATATATATATGTATGTATAACTGAATCACTTTGCTACACGGCAGAAATTAACACAACACTGTAAATCAACTATACTTCAATAAAATAAATTTTAAAAAAAGACAGGGGATGGTATTTAGAGACAGTAATCTGAGTACTACAGGTGTTTATTGCTACAGAGTTCATTATTTCTAGGCTTTTCAGTAGACAAACCAAGGAGATGTGCATTTCTTAAAAGAGAAAATGCAGCGTGAAGTGTGAGTTCATGTTATTTCTATTCAAATTTAAATTATTTTTATCTCTTTTCCCTCATTCTGGAAAACTTTGGTTCCACATGGCATTAATGTATTCCTTAGTGCTTTTATTCTACTAGTAAGAAAATAATCCCAGTATTATAATGAATAGTATAACTACTTAAAAAATACAATTTTCAAGTACAATTGACCCTTGAACAACACAGGTTTGAACTGCATGGGTCCAGTTACACGCAGATTTCTTTTTAATAGTAAATACTACATACTACACGATCCAAAGTTGGTTGAATCTGAGGACGTAGAACTGTGGATACGGAGGGCAAACTAAAAGTTATACTGAAATTTCCACAGCTCAACTGACGGTGCCCCAACGCCCTCATGCTGTTCAAAGATCAACGGTATGTATTTTCCTTAGAATATAATCCACTAGGGATCTATGGTAAATTTATCGGAATTTAAAATCACGTATAACAATTCCTTTCTTTATGATTTATACAATCATAATGAGTCAAAATTAGGTTTTCAGTTCATTTTGCTTTTTTATTTTATGTAACATTTTTGTGTTTCTTTGTATAAATTTTCTAATCTTATGGAAACAAACATATTTATCTGGTTTCAAAGTCAAATCCATAAACTGTAGTATATTCAAAGCAGTTTGGTTTCTATTTATGTGCCCTCCACATATTGTTCACCTTTTAAAAAAATTCTTATTTATTCAAACTTTGTTTTAATATAAGCAAATTTATATATACATATTTATGTATATTCACATATATATACCTATTTCATATAATATACATATGTAAGTTTATACAACATATAAAATTTATATATACATACTCATGTGTATAAATATATACATGTGTGTATATATAGGTTTATATGTATATAAAATTTTTTCATTCTTTTACAACTGAATAAAACTCCATTGTGTGGCTGTAAGAGTTCTTATACAGTATCAAACCCAAATATACATCAAAGGGTACTGGAAAAATTAACAGTCCTAGAATGAAGGATCTTACGCAAGTATCTTTTTGCATTTTTGCCTGAGTATCTTTGCAATAGATTTCAATCAGAGGAATTGCCGAGTCAAAAATTAAAAACACACATAATTTTACTAGACACTGCAAAGCTTCTCTTCATTATAGCTGTATCATTTTGTATTCCCACTAGCAGCATATGAGAACACCTATTTCCCCACAGGCTTGATCAAAGAACATGTTGTCAAATTGGAACGTTTGTCAGTCTAATAAAATGGAATCTCGTTGTGGTTTCAATTTGCCTTTTACTTGTTGGGAACAAAGTTGAGAAAATTTTCCTACGTTTCAGAATCATTTAACCTGTCTTCTTCTATGAACTGCTAATTTTTCTCTACAGTTGTAGTAATTTATTTTTAGAACTTCTGTAACATAGTAACTATTTTTGAAATAAACTAGAGAAATACTTGCAATTTATCATTTACCTTTGATTTTGTTCATAATTCTTTTGTCATTCAATTTTTTAAAGTGATGAAATATACCAGCCTCTGTCACTTGTCTTTTAATCATAGGTAAGAAATTTCTCTACTCCTAGGCTACAGAGGAACATACTCAGGTTTCCTTCCAGTACTTGTATACTTTGTTTTTTAAATTTGTATTTCTCATCCATTTGAAATTTTACTTAAAGTATGGTGTGAGAATGAATAGAATTTTTACTTTTTCTATATGTCTAGTCAGTTATCCCAACGTCACTTATTTAAAAATATGTATCTTTTCGCCAGTGATTTGATATGCTGACTTTACAACAAATTTTCACAAGGATTAGGATCTATTTACAGATTTTCTTATTCCTTTCTCTTTGTCTAAATCTCATAATACACTATTTTGATCTTTATATGTTTTAATATCTGATAGAGCTATTTCACTCCACATACCACTACTCTTTATCAGGACATTCATGGCTGGACTTGCTTATTTGTTTTTCCAAATTAAATGGCTAATCAACATGCTTATCCCCAGAGAGAAAAAACTAAATGATAATTCCACTGAGACTGAATTAATTTATTAATTTATAAAATATTTATATGATGTTAAATCTTTCTATGAAGGAATACAGTATATAAACACAAAACTCAAAATCAACTACAGGATATAATGAAAGAGAGGACCCCATTAGGATTATATTTATTTTCCAGTTTAGAAATGTTCCAAACCTATGTGAGGAAAGCCATAAAATGCTCCTGAAAGGCAAAGAAGCAGCTAGAACAAAAGGTACAACATACTGTATTTCTGCATATATGATTCGATATCATGTGAATGTTAATCATTGCTTATACAACCATGACCTCAGTTTTCAGCCCTAGTGGCAAAACTAGACAATTGCAACCCCTAAACTGTCCAGTCATAAACAGCTTTGGAACTATTTGAGGAAGGAATATACATCCTGCTTATTGTCTGAACTTTTCATGTTATTTACAGAAATTATCAACAGAAGGAGTTCAATATCAAAATATACTGGATGGATAGCATTAGCTTGGAAAAAAATTGCAGAGTATATGGTAGAGCATCCTTTTAAGAAATGCTATACTTTTAATGTCATTGATGATACAGAGTATAATTCTGTATGGAAAAAGGCATCAAAAACCTTAAATCTAAAAGTGCCAGACTCTAAATGCAAAGAGCTTTGAGAACACCTCAACTCAGAAATTCTCAGGGGGTCCCTGAGACCCTTCAGCGTTCTGCAAGGTCAAAACAATATTTCATCATTTTAATGTACTATTTGCCTAGTCACCACATTGACATGTGCCAGCAATCATGGGTAAAATTGCTGACACCTTCACATGAATCGAGCAGTATCAAGCTGTACCAGCAGTGATATTTTCACCCCACACACTACCAAAAGAATTAATAAGGGAGAAAAGTCAATTTCACTTAAAAATATCCTTAAGAAGCAGTAGAAATTATTAATAGCATTAAATCCCAACTCTTTGGTATGCATCTTTTAAATATTCTATTTGACAAAGGGGAAATATACATAACGTACTTTGCTGCATCCAAGTAGAATGGTTGCATTTGGGAAAAGCACTCATGCAATTGAGTTGTGAGCTGAACTAGCTACTTTTTCATGGAATACTATTTTTCCTTGAAAGAAGGACAGACAAACAAGTGATAGTTATTCAGGTTGGAGATATTTGGTAGAACATTTCTTAAAAATGAGCAAAGTGAGCCTGTCACTTCAAGAAAAAGAACTGACTAGATTTGTTGCCATTGATAAAACTGGCACTTCCAAGTGAAAATTAGAATTGGAAAACTTGTATCTGCCACTATGCATGTTCCCAATCTTCAAAGATTTTTCTGGTAAGTTCTGTGTTGATATTAATAAGCAGAGGTTTTTGATACTACATAAAAAAATGTGTCAATATTTGGAAGATCTTCATAACTCATGAATGAGTATTTTCCAAATGACTAATGCATGATGTTAAAATAGTATGCATGGTAAAATACAATTCAGATTGCAAGGTAAACCAATGAATTTTAATGCAATAGAGTAGGACTAGGTCATTGGTAACATTTAGCAGGTTGAAGGGTGGCCCTCGAAAAGATATGTCCATGTCTTAACCCCAAGAACCTGGACTTTATATGATAAAAGAGCGAATTACATGTCAAAAGATATAATTACATTAAGGTTTCTGAGAGAAGAAGCTTAACCTGGATTAACTGGGTGGGCCCTAAATCCAGTGAAATTATTGTTTTAAGAGTTAGGCAGAGGAAGATTTTATAGGCAGTAGAGGATAAAGCAATGTGACCATGGAGGTAGAGATTGGAGTGGTAAGATCAAAAATCAAGGAATGACAACAGTCATCAGGGGATCAAAGAGGCACAGAACAGAATCTCTCCCACAGCCTTAGAGGGAGTGCCGCCCAACAGGATTTCAGACTCCTGGCCTCCGCAACTGTGAGAGAATAAAATTCTGCTGCCAACCACTTATTTGTGGTAATTTGTTGAGGCAGCAATAAAAAACGAATACAGTATAGTTTAAGATTCCACACTGCAACTAAACTTTTAGAAACTACCACTTATTAACTTTCAGCATAGTATTAAAAAAATAGTCAATTATCTAACAAATCTATTAAAACACTCCTCCCTTTTCCAGTTACAGAAGTGTGAAGACAGATTTTCTCTGTGTATTTCTACCAAAACAATATATGGCAGCAGAAAGATGCAGAATGAGATATGAGAATACAGCCGTCTTCTATCAAGCCAGACATTAAAGCAGTTTACATAAATGTAAGACAATGCTACTCTAATAACTATTTTTTATTTTGGAAAAGTGTAAACTTTCATAACAATGTTTATGTTAATAAACAGTTGTATTATTTTAAAATGAATTAATATGTAAATATTTAAAATTTTTCTCAGTTGTGATTTTAATACAATAAATACTGGTAGATATAACTCATATAAACAAAAGTTCTTAGGGTTCCTCAATAATTTTTAGGAGTATACAATGGCCCTGAGATCAAGGAGAATTATATTAACCAATCTATTACACTTATAATTTCCTGTTTTGTGCATTCGTAAGAATAACAGTTGAGGAAGAAATCTACATCTCTAAGAATTCAAAAGACTTCCTTAATCAAGAAAAAAATATGAGAAAAGGAATTCTGAGTTCAAGCGTCTTTAGGAAGAAGCTAAATTTCAGTATACAAATTGTGTATACAAATTGTGTATTTCTTAATAAAGAAATAAAAATCATTTGACTTTGCAATCAACAAAAGAGAAAGAAAAATACAGAACTTGGAAAAAAATACTATTAAAAAGGCGCAGTCGGAATCTTTCCTGGCACTTCTTGTACCCTGGAAAGGATTATATAGACAATACTTCTTCAAATTCTTATAAATCTTCCAGATAATTCCCTTACACACAAAATTATTCCTATTCCTTCTCTTCAAACATCCCCCAAAACTCCTTCCCAGGCTTAACACGTCCTTTGACCTATGACTCTTTTCCTTTCCTCTGGTTTCTGCATCACGAAGGCCCCAGACCTGGTGTGCGACCTGGAACATCCCCAGGAAGTGGAGGAGGAAAAGGTACTTGAGGGTCAAAGCCAGAACCAACACTTGAAGGTGAAGGTGGGAGTGAAACAGAGACTCTCGAAGCATTCATAGTTTTGGTCCTATATACATAGCTTATATTTTCTTCTTCGTGGATCGAATATCACTATTTAACTTTATTATTATATTATAAATACTATTGATGGGTTTTCAAATTTTTGCATTATATACAAATAACAGGACACATAATTAAAATAATAAGAAACAATGTAATCTTGTACATATTGACAACTTGGGAGTGATGGTAGAGCTAACAGAAGTTGATGTGGAAAAGGAACAAAGAGTAAAGGGAAGTGTAGATCCACAAATTTCTTCATCCTGTGTGACAGTCTCAATAAATACTATCTAAAGCAGTGTTAGAAACACAAATTCTCAGATTCTCACGCCAGATCTGTTGTTGCAAGTCCAACTAAACTACTCCGCACTCACTTTGCGAGGCCAAGCGGCCGTGAACTGACACAAGCCCCTCCCTAAGCAAATGCCCTGAGTAACAGAAGGCAGAACCACAGGTATTGTAAACGTGACTCCCTCAACCACCCTTATGATAAGCATCTTCCCCCACCTCCCAGGGCATTCCTCTTGTGCACCCCTTAGATAAGACCCCCTGAGAAACTTACCAAAACCCTGCTCCTTGGGGTTTGAATTGACTAACCTGGTCCTAACCCAAGAATCCTCAAGCATTCCACCCACCCACCCACTCTAAAAAAGGCTCTCTCTGGCTGCTCTCTCTGGCTGCATCCTTCCTTGACCTCCCGTGTGGTCCCCTTGAGGCATGCCGTGTACTTCCTCTAGGAATGTGAGTAATAAGCTTCTCTATTTCAATTCCCTTCTAGTCTTTTGCTAAACCTTGGCTCACTATACAACGGGTCAGCCCCAGCTTTACCTAACAATTAATTTAACAAAGTCACAACACCTGCTACATCACAGTCTCCGGGTGGGGCCCAGCAACCTGAGTTCTAACATGCCCTCCAGGTGATTTTGATGCATGCTAAAGTTTGAGAACCAATAACCTTTGTCAGATCAAGAAATAGAGGTCTTAAAATTATTTTAAGTGAAAAGGTAACCACCAGAATAACTATAAAAGTGTTTCTCTATATAAAAATATATATAAGAAAACCAAGAGTGGAACACGTGAGGGAGAAGAAGGCATTGAAATGCATTAATTGTCAGCTATTATAGGACATCATAAATAATACCAAGAGTTGATAAATTAAGTAATGTTGATAGAAGTGTATTATTTAGCATTATGATAATAACAAAAGTTAAAAACAGTTCAAAGTGCTATACCTGAGAAGCAGACTAGAGAAGAGGAATAGGGGACACATTCATTCTTTGTTGTATACCTTTTTGTGAAGTTTGGGTTAGGGTTTGATTTTTTTTCAACCAAATTATTACTTTATTAATTTGAAATAATGTCCAGTATTCAATTTCCAGACCCCTGTAAATTCTTACCCCAACTTACATCTAAATACTTAATTGAGCATTTATTTGTGTCTCTCATCACATCAAAGAAGTTGGATTAAGAAGACTTCATCTAAATGTCATCTTCACTAAGATTGGTATACAAGGTCAGATGACATCAGGATTTCCAGTACCAAAGCAAAAACTGCACCAAAGCTGAGCAGGCAAAGACTTTATTCAGGCTACTGCAATAGGAGAGAAAGACTCCATTCTGCTGGGACAAAAGGCAAGAGGATTTTTAAGTGATGGGGTGAGCTAGGGGGGAAGCACTGGAGGATATGAGGGGGTAAGTTGACCAAAGCAATGTGTGGAGCAAGATTTCCAGCTCCTGTGATTAGGCCATCTGGGTTTGCTCGTTGGTACGCATCAAAGTTAGGCTCCTACCTCTCCTACTGGGAGACAGAGGTACATCTCAAAGAGATAGTCCCCCAGTCTTTAAGACATTTCCTAGGTTATAAAAGTGGCAAAAGGCTGGGAGAAGATTTATATACATTTCAAAGGGGCAGAGAAAGACCGTACAATTTCAATTTTTCTAAATTAAATGCTTTAAGAAAAGGGAGATCAGGGGCCTATAGTAAAGGAAGCAACATGTCTAAAGTTTAGTCAAGCTGAGGGGAATGTTGAGGCCATCTGGGCCGTAACAATATTTCATATGGTAAACTGCTGCTTGTGAATGCACGTCAGAATGATGACACACTCCCTAATTTCTTCACCTCATCCCAAAGAGCACTCTAAGAAGAACCCTGTTATAGGAACTCATATGCAATAATCACGTGAGGCGTTCAGGGCATACGTGCACTCTTACTCCTTTTCTCTGACACCCAGACCATCCCTGCCTATAGCAATCATATTTGACTATAAACTACTTGGGGAAAGATTCTAATTGATATTTTTCACCTTTCGAGGTATTCATACAACACCCTACAAATGGATTATGTCCAGACGATATTGATAAATGAACATTCCCATATTGAAGATACATATTAAAGAGCATACAGCAGAATCTGAGAATCTGTACAGGGTCAAAATCAATTCACAAATCACTTCTATGTAATCTCATTTGTACTGCTCTTCAACCCCCTCTATTAGACTAACAGCCTAGTAAACCTTTTAGAACACAAGACACAAGTTCAAAAGTCCATTTGCCCTTTAGATGGCAAAGAGGACCATGGAGGTAACCAAAAGTAAAACTACTTGTTTCATTATAAAGTATTAAATATTCATTTAGTAGATCACCTAGCAGATTCCTGACCTTTGTGAGGAATGATTAACATTTTCACAATTTTTCTTAAAAGCATACCATCACAGAAAATTTCTTTTCATAGGTAGAGTATCCACTAGCCTATTTAGGTAAAAACATAAATGCAGAGGGTTATGTACACATACAGGACTTAGTAAATTGAAATTATCTTAACTGAATTACTTCAGGCACTCCTGTCCTCATCTCAGGATGGAATGGAGTCTACATGTATTTAAACTTTCCATTACTTACAGAAAACAGAGCACTTTTACTTTTTGAAAATCATCTCCCCAGCTTTTAGTCATCCGATTTCTTCAGCCACTCAGAGTTTAGCCTTGCAATTCTCTTCCTGATATTCTCATCTCAAATCATTCCAATATCCATAAGGACCTTAAAACACATTTGGGTTTCCACCAGCCAAAAACAAAACATAAAAGATAAACACACACACAAAAGCAAGTATCTAAAGAAATCTGTATTAGTTAACATCACATATCACTCCAAAACTTAGTGGCTTAAAACAATAAACATTTATCATCTCTGGTTTCCATGGGTCAGGAATTCAGTTCTGGCTTACCTGGGGGCTTTTGACTTCTGGTCTCTTATGAGGTTGCAGTCAAGATGTCAGCCATGTCTGCAGACATCTGAAGGCTTGATTTGACCTGGAGGATCTGTTCCTAAGAAAGCTCACTAACCTGGTGCCAGTTGTCGGGAGGAGTCGTCAGGTTCCTCTCCACAAACTGCATCATTGTCATCATGACGTGATGGCCGGCTTCCCCCAGCAGGAGCAGTCTATGAGAGAACATGGCCAAACCGACCACATCTTTTATGACCCAGCCTCAGAAGTCACACACCATTATTTCTGCAATATACTAATGGCTATCAAGTCAGCATCATTTCATGTGAGAGGGAACTATACAAGGTTATGAATAGCAGGAAGCGAAGATCACTGGGTACCATCTTGGATCCCAGCTATCGTAACATCCTTCTTTTACTCCTGCCTATCTATTTACTTAGTAACTAATGCCCCACGCTGGTTTTGCTGCCAAGCTAATCAAATATTTGATCTACATCTTTCCTCTCCTCTTTTTAATGATTTTAATTCCTTCTTGTTCCCTTTACCATCTATTGGGTTGGCCAAAAAGTTCGTTCTGGTTTTTCCATCAGAGCTTATGGAAAAACCCGAACGAACTTTTTGGCCAATCCAATACCTCAGTACATACCACTCCACAGAAACTATTTCCTTGAAGACTACCAATAATCTCTTCCTGCTAAACTGATGGCCTTGGCCTTTCCTCACACATCTTATAATGTTTGATGTTACAAACCATCCACTCATGAAATTCTCTCATCCTCTGGCATCTTTGGTACATTAAAGGCTTCTCCAATCTCTCCTCTCCTTTCCTCTACAGGGTTCCTAAGTGCAGAGTGTTCTTTAAGCTCATCCCTCTGGTTTTCTTGCTATAGTAAGACTGGGCATCTTCAGCTACGTGATCTGTTATTAGGCCTGCGTTTCCTTCCCTACTCAATCATAGGTCCTTTCTAGCTGCCTTCAGGCATCTCCATTCTCTAATCTCTAAACAAGGCTCATTGTTTCTTCCTTCAACGTCTCCTGGAAGAATCTGTTTTATCCCAGCATCCCCACTACCACCACCCTAGTCCAAACCCTCCCTATACCACAACCAGATGAGCACAGCAGTGTTTTAGCTGCTCAGCTTACTTGACCCTAACACTGACCCTGCTTCTACTCTAATCCAACTGTCATATGTTCTGATGCTAAATCTCCTTTATAAATTTCTTTTATTTTTTTCATTTTCCAGCATAAGATTATCATCTACTGCTTTCAAATCTAAATTCCTTAGACTGGCTTTTAAAGCATTTATTGTTTTCCCATTTGGCTACCACACCTAATTTCTTATTCTCCTTACTTCTTATTGGTGATTAACCATTCATTCGCTATGCTCCAAGTACACAAATTTCCACATTTACCTTTTTAATTCTATTCTTTCCATAAAAGTAAATAAATAAAACAAACTTATCTCCTACCAATTCATCCTACTCATTTTTGTATCTCTAGCTCAAATTCCACGATCCCCATGAAATCTTCTCTACTTTAGTTCACACTGGGCTGCTTAATTTTTGAGTTCCTAATGCTCGATTAGGCATCCACATCTCTGATTCTTTGTTAGTCTTATTTTCATAGCTAAGTTGCAAGTGTATAAAGACTGCAATCATATTTCTTTATTTCTTTTAAGACATCTAAAATGGTCTACAAGTAACACGCTGAGCACATAATAGGCCATGAATAAATATTTATTGGTTAACTAAATGAGGCCAATGAGTAGAAAATTCCTACATCATTTGGCAGTATGACTACAGGCAAAAAGACTCCTTCCCAAAACATATTATCTAAAAGGGCATTTTCCCCATGTGTCAACAACAAAAAAAATGACTGTCTTCTAGCAGAGCCAAGCTTAGCTCTTTAAGCATGTATAAAATCCACAAGACAAAACTGTTAGAGGTACAAACTGTTTAAATAAAAAGGCAGATATACAAAATAATTACTTCATTTGGCAAGTACAGAGGAAATCAGGTCACATTCCAAACGTTATCCAATGATTTCAGCAGTCGGAGAATAATCAAGGGAAAAAAATTAAGCAATAAGTCTGCTGTCTTGGATTTATTAAGGGAAAGGAAATTCTTATAGAGCCAAAATGATAAGATTAAAACCTACATGATTTGTAAAAGAAAATAATTAGTGAAGGTAATTGTATGATGGCAAAAAAAATTACACTTTCCTAATTTGAGCATATTAAAATTTAATGATTATGAAAAATAACTATGACATATCTTTGGAAAGAGAACATATTTGTATTTCCCCCAAAGTCTCACAGCTGGTTGTGCCCTCCTTTGGAAGCAGTGTTACGTCTTGGAAACAGCATGAGTTTCCCCAGCCAGAAGGACCTACATTACTCCTTGAGGGATCTTAGGCAACCAACCTCTGGGAGCTGTTGTGAGGATTAAATGAGATTACATATCTAAAAGAACTTGGCATGGTGTCAGACACACGCTGGTCAACACATCTTAGTTTCCTTCCATTCTGCTTTGCAGAGATAAAGAGAACTGGAGGTGGAATAACCCTTGAGTAGGAGGGAGGAACCAGGGATGCTTATCCCAGCTCAGCTGTTAGTTTGGTTGTGACAGGGACAGCCTACTGTCTTCCAATTTTCACTTTCTTCTTCATTTTGGTAGGACAATCCCCTAAGTTTAAATGGGCATGCAGGGGCCAGATGGTTCTATTTCTTTTGCCTTCACAGGGTTTGTAATTGTTTGATTTGCAATGCATTTCGGTAGACTAGACACTTTACTTGTTATCAGCCACTACTCACTTCTGCCCTAACCCAGCCCAATTCCAACACCCAGGACTCCTTCCTGACATCTTATGGACTCTTCTGTGCATGGCTGCTGGACCAGATGATCCCTAAGGAATCTTCCAATATTTAGTAGTCCTGAGGAAACACATGGAATAACGTTCATTTCCCTGGTAATCATAAAGACTTGGTGGTTTTTTTCTCTTTTTTCCAAAATTTAAGAGGAAATTTGAAATACTCTAAGTTTTAAAATTCTCATCTCCTCTGCTAGTTTTTATTTAGGAGACATACAGTATATTCGTTTCTTGTGGCTACTGTAACATTACCATAAATCTAGAAGCTAAAATAACAGAAATTTATTCTTTTACAGCTCTGGAGGCCAAAAGTCTACAATCAAGGTGTCTGCAGGGCCACACTCCCTGTGAAGGCTCTAGGGGACAATCTTTCCTTGTTCCTCCAGTTTCAGGTGACCTCAGGTCTTATTTAGCTAGTGGCTGCATCACTCCAATCTCTGCCTTCATCTTCACATGACCTTCTCCTCTGTGTCTATAAAATCTCCTCTGTCCATAAGATCTGCATGTCCCTAACTCTTATAAGGATACTTATCATTGGGTTTAGGGCCCACCTAAATAATCCAGGATCATCTCATCCCAAGATCCTTTTAGTTACATGTACAAAGACTACTTCCAAATAAGAGCACAGACATTCACAGGTTCTAGGGATTAGGACTTGGATGTATCTTTTGGGGATCCATCATTGAACCCACTACAGAACGCTACATAAACAATCACTCAGTTATAAAACACAGGTAGTATAGATATCTCACACTCTGAAAAGGAAGTAGTCAAATATCAAGTTTTTCAACTATTTACAAAAAATATCATTTCAATGAAAAATTTAAGATCTTTCAATACACCTTTTGGAGTTACAAGTTTAAATAGCAATCTTTTCAATCAATATCTTCTACATTATCATGTAACTTTCATTATTGTTAACCATATTCTAATATGGGAATTCACTACTTCTTTAATAGATCACAATTATTGACAAAGAAATCTTGCAATTGATTCATTTTTTCCTGTTTAAACATGTAATACATATATACAACCTTAAAATTCAACACAAAAGGGATTCCCTGGTGGCGCAGTGGTTGAGAGTCTGCCTGCCAATGCAGGGGACACGGTTTCGAGCCCTGGTCTGGGAGGATCCCACATGCCGCGGAGCAACTAGCCCCGTGAGCCACAGTTACTGAGCCTGCGCATCTGGAGCCTGTGCTCTGCAACAAGAGAGGCCACGACAGTGAGAGGCCTGCGCACCGCGTTGAGGAGTGGCCCCCACTTGCCGCAACTAGAGAAAGCCCTCGCACAGAAACGAAGAGCCAACACAGCCATAAATAAATAAATAAATAAAATTTAAAAAAAAAAAAAAAAAAAAATTCAACACAAAAGAGGAAACAATTATTCCCCTTTAGTACTCCTTGCCTAATTCCTCTCTTCGCCCAAGAACAGTTTAAAATTCCTTTCAGAATATTTTGTGCATACATAAAGGCTATTTACTTGATTGTTTTGTTTATCATAAATGGGATCATTCTATACACAGCACTCAGTGAATTACATTTTCCTTTTATCAAGGTCTTATTTTTGTAACCACACAATACTTGACAGAAGGAATGTAGCGTAATTCATTGATGGACATTTCAGTTGCTTTCAAACGTTTTACATCAAAAAAAAGCTTGCAACGGTCATATATATGTCTTTGAGAATGTACAAAAATTTCTGTAGGATAGATTTTTAGAGGTAAAGTTATTTGGTCAAAGATTATGCACATTTCCAATTTGATGAAGCCTGCTAATTTGTTCTCCAGAAAACTGTCTATGAACTGGCCAATCGGTGCTGAAAGATAATTCTTACCTGGTCAATCAAGTGTGTGTATCTGCATGTATACACATACATATATGTAAAATGTATAAAAAGCATATTGAAACATACATATTACACACACACACACGTACTTTTTATACTATCTAGGTATATGGAAGGCCACTCAGCATCAGTTAGATAAACTAGGGAAGAAGACTCTTATGTCCATAATCCTTCCTAACTCATCCACCACTGAGCATCAGGCACTCAAAAAGGGAAGAGACCCACTTTTGGGTGTCATGAACAAAAAAGTAACATTAAAAAGTGGTTTCTGATATGTTTTCTGACCCATTGCCATGATCCCAGGGCAGAATACTCTCCTAGACAAGAAATTCTCCCTCAGAATGTACGTGGCTCCACAATACCTAATTGATACATCCTAAATAACTATAGGAACTCAATCCAACAATGCATCAGAACTCATCATGCCTTTTTCTTCAAAGTTCTAGTGAGAAAAAAACTTGCTAAGAGCTATATGTAACTTGAATTCCAAGGTGATCTGATTTAAATGAGCACCGCACCACAAATTATATATTTAGATGCTTTTCAGCTAAACTAGGAAAGGGAGAATATCTTTTCATCAGGCTCAGGTTGAATTGGAGTGACACTAGCATTAAAAAAAAGCTTATTAAGGTGCTTCCATAGCTGTCACTCCTGACTTCAGCACTCCACACAATTATAAGATAGTAATAAAAATTATTCCAAAGCACTTGAACAATTATATGCTCTTCAAACAGGTTGACGATGAAGGATGCACGTATTTTGAAAGTAGTAGATCTGATAGTTCTTTAAAACTGCAGCAGGAAACTGTTTCTCAGTTAGGGGAGTACATACAATTATTTATCAATCCATTATGGAACATCTACAGACTCAGAGAATTTATCGTGTTCCATTAAGTAGAGAAATTCGTTCCACTAGGCTTTTCCTTATTCGGGTATTTGAATATCCTTCATCCAACCTCACTGAAGTCCAATACACTCTCACTTTCTACCTCCTAACTCCTCCTGCCCACAACACACACACACACACACACACACACACACACACACACACACACACATCATCATCACATACTTGGCAAAAAAAGGTACCAAATAATAAAAACATGACAGGTTGCATTGCAAGAAATTGCTTTCTGATGAAAACGTAAGACGCATAAAATGTTAAGTTGTTGCAACATTTGTTTTATTTACAACAAAGAGAGCAGAAATGTTAATTATTTCGACATAAGAATTGGCTGCACTAAAGATCAGAATACTCTGGGGATTAGAGACACAACTCAAGAAGGCTGCGCTTAGGTAGTGACACACTTCAGGACAAAAAGGATTTTGTACTGGGGCATGATTCTATTCTGCTAACAAACAAACAAAGCAAATGATTATTTTTGTGACCTTTACGTGTTATTCTTGGAAAACTCTTTTCATCATTCGGAAATGAAAATTGTTCGACTGTTCTGTGACTTCTTTTTAACCAACGATCTGATACTTTTCTCGGCATGTTCCCACTTTATTGAGATGTAATTAATATTCAATAAAACGCATGAACTTTAAATGTTCAGTTTGATGAACTCTGACAATTAAATATAGCCATGCAACCACCATTCAAAATATATATAGTAGAACAAATGTTCCCTGGCACTCCTTTCCAGTCATTTCTCTCCCTACTCCTACATCTAATACGGGATTTCTATCACTATAGATTATTTTTGTCTGCATTTGGATATCATATATATGAAATCCTACAGTATGTGCTCTTCTGTGTATAGCTTCGTTTAATATAATGTTGATATGTATCCATACTGCTCTGTGTATCATTAGTTTTTTCTTTTATTACTAAGTAGTATTCAATTCTATGGATATACTACAATTTGTCTATCAATTCTCCTGTTGTTAGACATTTGGGTTGATCCTAGTATAAGGCTATTATAAATATGGCTGCTATAAACATTCTTCTACAAGTCATGGTAAATACCTCTGAGAACTATTCCTGGGTCATAGGCGAGATGTATGTTTAAATTTAAGAAACTGCCGAACAGTTTTCCTAAGCAGTTGTCCTGCTAACACTCCCATCACCACTGTATGAGAGGTTCTATCACTCCATATCTTCACCCAAATTTGATGTTTTCAGTCTTTTTTATTTTAGCCATTCCAGGGCATGTTTAGTAGCATCTCATTTTTGTTTTAGTTTGCATAGCCTGATAACTAATAAAACTGAATACTTTTTTAATGTACTTCTGTGAAGTATCTTCAGGTCTATTGCACATATTTCTACTTGGTTATTTGTGTTTTTACAGTTGATTCGTTGGAATTCTTTATGTATTCTGTACGCAAATCCTTTGTAAGATACTATAAATTTTTCTAGTTCATGATGCATGTATTAATTTTTAATGGAGTCTTTTGATGGGCAGAATTTAATTTTGCCTAAGTCTAATAATCAACTTATGCTTTATGTTTTTTGTGTCCTATACAGGAAAGTTTTGCCTAACCTGAGGTCATGAAGGTATTTTTCTGTTTTCTTCTAGAACTTTTTGAATCTGGTTTAGATCTATGACCCATCTAGAATTAATTTTTGTGTATGGTATGTGATCGGAGTCAAAATACATTTTCTTCCATAAAGATACCAAGTTGTTCCTGCAATATCTGTTGGAAAGACAGATATTGCAGGAACAACTTGCAAAAACTGGAACAACTCCCAAAAATAGCTTTGGCACTTTTGTTAAAAAAAAAAAAAAGTCAGTTGACTGAATATGTATGGGTCTGTTTCTACACTCTATTCTGTTCCATATTCTATTTGTCTACGCTTAGGCCAATACCACTGCCTTGACTACTGTATATTTATAATAAATTTTGAAACCAGGTGAAGTCTTCCAACTTCTTCTTTCAACATGTTTTAGCTATCCTATTTTATTTTCATTTCTGTATGTATTTAGAACCATCTTGTCTACTTCTTCAGAATAGCATGTTGCCTTTTTGATATAAATTACATTGAATGTATATATCAAATTAGAAAGTATAGCCATCTCAGCAATATTTCATTTTCCAATCTAGAAACATGCAGTGTATCTCCATTTTTATATCTTATTTAATTTCTCAGTAATATTTTACAGTTTTTAGTATGGAGATCTTAAGTATCATTAGGTTGATTTTTTTCTTATCTGACTTTTTATGCTATTGTACATTTTCAAAATGTTATTTTCCAATTGGTGGTGAGTGAAGACTTGCTCTATGGTGGGGGTCCCTTGTTCTATCACAACAGCCCATACATGGCTATTAAACATATGTTAGCAGTTCAGCTGGTATTTCCCTCTCCTATCTTTGGTAGACATTTCCTCCAATGATGAGAGCAGTGGTAAGTCTCTCTTCTCTTATAAAGGGATCCTCACACTCTGATGTTTTATTTGTTTGTGTTTCTTTATGTGCTCAGCTTTATAATAGGGATATTTTTTAACTATGATTTTTATAGTTTATCTGGTTTGTTTTGGTTGTTAGAGACTGATGGCCTGTTACGACATTTTACATTCAAACTAAAAACCATTTGGTGAAATTTTTTTAATCACTGTAAGACAATCTTCCCTATTACTATGTCTGAAAAAGCAAAAAAGAAAAGTATCAAATAGCACCCAAGAGTCCAAGCAATCATACTGAAGACTAATGTTTACTCAGTGCTTTCTACATGTTAGCATTTAGATTTATAAATATCAACTAATTCAATCCTCAGAACAACCATATCAAGTAGGTATGGTTACCATTATCCCCATTTTACAGATGAATAAACTGTAAAATATAAAATGAAATATAAAGCGCTTGTCATTTGCCTAATGAAACACAGCTGTTAAATGGTAGCACTGGGACTTGAACACAAGTAATTTGGATTTCAAGCCTAGATTCCTACCTACTTCCTCCTAATACCTCTCCACCAAATCTCAGCATCCTACCTTTATCCTGATTTCCCATATGTAATAGCTATCTGGGTTTTTTCATTATAAATGCTTCTTTCTTGAGTTTTTTTTTTTTATCTGAATCTCTCCTATTCATTTACCAATTTGATATAACAGATACAATTTATTAAGTGCACACACAAAAAACACTATGTTAGTAATTTTGCATATATTGTTTACAAACCTCACAAAAATTCTGAGAAATGGCATTATCCCTGTTCTACTTTGAGGGGAACTGAGGTTCAAACAAAGCAGTTTTTTTTTTTTGCAGTACACAGGCCTCTCACTGGTGTGGCCTCTCCCGTTGCGGAGCACAGGCTCCGGACGTGCAGGCTCAGCGGCCATGGCTCACAGGCCCAGCTGCTCTGCGGCATGTGGGATCCTCCCAGACCGGGGCACGAACCCATGTCCCCTTCATCGGCAGGCGGACTCTCAACCACTGCGCCACCAGGGAAGCCCAAAGCACTTTTCTTAATTTCCATAAAAACTAGTGAAGAAATAAAATTGTCATTTGACCCCTCTGGAATCCAAAACCCATAATGTAATCTTTCATGAAAAATTAAGTCTTCTCCTAAAGTTGCCTTTGCAACCCCTTTGCTCACCATTACTTACTGTAACTGGATATTTATTTAAACACTACTCCTCTGTATAACATCATTACTTCATTTTTTCTTGCTGATATTCTAAAACCACTCGTTTGAAATTAAGGGCTCTGTTAATGTCTACTAGGGTCTCTTTTGGAGGCTGTTATACCTCAACGTCAACCAAGCAGTCTTTGAGATGTGGGCAGTACTGTGAGGCCTGGGGCTGGACCTGATTCTCAGCTCCTGGAGTTGAGAGAAATAATGCAGAACCTCTCTGCTGATGCTCGAAAAGGTCAAAGCTGCTCATAGCCCTACATCACCACTATTACCATTGCTCTCCAAACAACTCCTCCAACTGACTTTATTCCCTTCAAAATACCTTCTGTGTCCATTGCAACATAGATTCGACAGAAAAAAAAAGTTCAGGAAGGCCCCAAACTCCTCAAGGCCGACTCTTAGACTCATCCCACCACCATAATAGCCCAGAAAAATTTTCCAGTTCTGGTGTTGTAAATCGAAAATCTGATGCCTAGTTTCCACAATTATTTCTTAAATCATTTTAATGAAAGAAGAAAAATTCCATAGTAAGAACTTGCAATCAGAGGAGCTGTCATTGATAGGCTAATACTCAAATTATGGTAGACCCTATGAAAAAACCCATAATCCACAATTTCTGGCCTATTGCTGAAAAGTAATGGCACTGAACAAGATTCCAAAAGACTGAACACTTATACTCATTCTCAGTACAGAAACTCTTCGCAGAAAAAATAGTGCTACTCCCTTAGGACTGAATCTCATTTCAGACACTTGTTCCTTATGACGGCCCGTGTGTAATGATTTAAATGTCATGAAATCCTGCAGATGTGTTTAATAAAGTAATTGAAATTACTTCGTGTAATTTATTTTACTTTCAGTGATGGAAATGTGTGCACATAAATGTCACTGCACTGTCAATGCATTTAATGGCAGCTGAGTATAATCCTTTGAGGGTTTCTAGTTAGTGGGGATTTTACCTTCCAAATATAATAAAATTTCTCTCCCAGCACATGCGTGGACTGAGGCAATGATTAGTACACAGTATTGTAGGGCGCGGACGGATAGCCATTACGCATGCACTAAGTATGCCGCTAGGGCGTATGCACCTAATATGCTAATCAGGTTTTGAAGCAGTGGCCTATCCAAAGCCCGGCTTGCGAAATGCGATAACCATACGGACGAATCAGGGACTTACACGAGTCCTTAAGCCCTTATATAAGCAGACAGGCTCGAGCGTACGGGGTCTTCCTTCCATCCGCCCGAAACCAAGCTGTACTCCAATAAAGTGTGATGCGAGAAGAATCTAGCGTGTGGTGATTCGTCATTCTGCTGGTCAGAAGCGGCTCGCCGCACAGTACTAATAAGAAATTTCCCCATGTAATCCTCTGACTGCAGAGATGAGGTCAGGACTTTATCGAGACCAAGTTCCTGCTCTAATTTCTGGGACACTTTCACAAATGATACAAGTGGTTCTTTAAAACCCAGACTGCAGCAGCAAACAGTGCGCTTTTTGGAAGTAACATTTGGGTGCCTGGAGCGGATGCTTCTATGACTTGGAGTCATTAAGCACCGAAATACAGCAAAACTGATGCAGAAAAATGAGCCAGTATCTCACCAAAACAATTTTTGCGAAGGGTTCTATGACTTAGGATCTCACCTCATACATTTGCCTAAGCATCTTGCACAGGTGAAACTACATCCTGCCTTTGAGTAACCTGCCCTCTGCCTTCTTACTAAACACAGACATATAAAGAGCCTTTGCCTGACCTGATAGAAAGTTGATTTCGTCTTTGTCATTTGTAAAGCATAAAGCATCCTTGTTATTTAACAAGTGATATGCTTTCAAATGAGCATATTAAATGTGGTTTGATAAAATACCAGGAGTGAAGGAAGACTAAATCCTTGACTATGTACTTGTAATAAAATTTTCAGTTTGAAATGGAATACAATAATCTATAGTTAATCTGGGCAAATCTTTCTCTCAGAATGATTAGGCAACAGTTGTGATAGAAAATTGCAGAAAAGTTAAAAGGAAGGATGTGGCCTCTTCTCATGGTATAATCCCAGAAGGGGTATTATTATTCTTTCTATTGCAAAATTACTGGCAGTTTTAAAAATTGATTATTTTTAGTTACTTAACTATATGTTTAGGTTTGAAGACAAGTCAATCAAATACCTAATTAAATGTAGAGTTATTAAATTCTTTTGGTTACTTATTCTCATCTACGGATCTGACTTTTGTATTACATATCAAAGAGAACCTTCTTAGCAGATTAATACCTAAAACCTCTAGAAGAAAATTAAGTGAAAAATATATGTTCATGCATAAAAACTTGCATTTTGTGAAGACTACAAACGCCGAATGACTTACAGGCAACCAGAAATCACACTGAATTTTGCTATTTCGATTTTAAGTAAAACCCACAATGCACAAAATCACAAGTGTATTTACTGTCATGATAAAAGTTCCCTTAAATATCAGGGTTTATTACATATATTAGTTCCTCTCATATTTTCCTTGGTACCTCACTTTTACTTCTAAAATATCTGCATGTGGGTAAGTGAACAGAACGTCTCTTTTCGTTTGGATTGCTGAAGTTCAACCTTCAAAACAATGCAACCATCAGGTAAAGTAAATGAAGACTAAATTTCTAGATTGGACTCTCAGAAGTACCACTTGGACAAGAGGGCTCCTGGCCTGAGCCAGTGCATTTACAGTCTGCTCTTATCCTCTTCCAGCTATGGCCCTCCACACAGATAAGGTCTGTGCAGCACCGAGGCTCTGGGGCCTTGGGACCCTGGAAATAGCTACTGAAACAGCCTTAGCGGGTTTCCAGGACTTGCACAGGCCTCTCACCAGACGGTAAGCAAAGCCACCATTGCCAAGTCAGAAAGCGGCAAAAAAGATGTGTGTGCAAGGGGCAGCTATACATGAAGCTTGCCGATGGGACTGCAGTGTGCACACATGGGCACAAGGCACCAGGCACCCTGTGATTAGGGATGGAGTGCCTGGTGGGATAAGTAAGAAGCCATAGGCCGTATGTCTGGCTTTCCCTAGGAAGCTCCAAGTATTCCAAGATTTCAAGTTCTAACTGGTCTTGTGATTTATTGTGAAGACCTGTTCATCAAGGTAGGAAGATAGCACATATTTTCTTATAATTTTGTTAGCTTCATTTGTAACTTTTAAATCTTTAGATATATGGTATGTCAACCTCTATTTTTAGTTGCACCTCCAGCCCAGCAAAAGTTAAGACCAGGACCAGGCTTGTCTTTTAATAAAGACTCCAATATCTCTGAGCATGACTACTAGTTTTTCATTTTACAGTAGCATGATGTTACCATAAGCCCTAAAACAATAAATGGAACTAACTGCCTGTACATAATATATCCTAAGAGCTACAATACGCATGCAAAGGGTAAACATGCTGCGTATATACATTATTAGATAAAGTGCAGCAGAGAACGTAAATGTATTACTCATGACATGAAATGCAATGATTAGTATCTCCAAAGCTACACTGCTTCCTACCTGTGGACATAAAATGATTACTTTTGTTTTTTTCTTTTTTTTAAAAGGTGTGGAGTCAGGGGCAGAACCCAGGGCATGCAGGTGCACAAGGGCTGGGTTCAGATTCTTCTCCACGAGGACGGCGGCTCCCACAGCACCTTGGGTTTTACCCCACTCATCTTGGGGAGGCTTCAGCACTTCCTGGAATAGAGGGCGGCCGCCGCACTGGTTTTGCATTTTCAAGACGCTCAGAACCCTCATGCTTCTCCTTGGCCAATTCCCAGAAAAGTGGCCCAAACCCTGCAGAGCCACATCATCAAAATAAAAGCCCAGAGCGACCTGGGCGGCTGACAGAGTCTTGGTGTTCAAGCCGGGTGTCAGGTCTAAGCCTCTGAGGTGGGAGAGCCAAGTTCAGGATATGAGTCCACCAGAGACATCCCGGCTACACGTAATATCAAATGGCAAAAGCTCTCTTGGAGATTTCCATCTCAACATCAAGACGCAGTTCCACTCAATGACCAGCAAGCTCCAGTGCTGGACGCCCTATGCCAAACAACTAGCAAGATGGGAAGACAACCCCACCCATTAGCAGAGAGGCTGCCTAAAATCATAATAAGTTCATAGATACCCCAAAACACACCACTGGATGCAGTCCTGCCAACTAGAAAGACAAAATCCAGCCTTACCCATCAGAACACAGGCACCAGTCCCCTCCACCAGGAAGCCAACACAACCCACTGAACCAACCTAACCCGCTGGGGGCAGACATCTAAAACAATGGGAACTACAAACCTGCAGCCTGCAGAAAGGAGACCCCAAACACAGTAAGATAAGCAAAATGAGAAGACAGAAGAACACACAGCAGATGAAGGAGCAAGATAAAAACCCACCAGACCTAACCAATGAAGAGGAAATAGGCAGTCTACCTGAAAAAGAATTCAGAGTAATGATAGTAAAGATTATACAAAATCTTGGAAATAGAATTGAGAAAATACAAGAAACGTTTAACAAGGACCTAGAAGAACTAAAGAGCAAACAAACAATGATGAATAACACAATAAATGAAATTAAAAATTCTCTAGAAGGAATCAATAGTAGAATAACTGAGGCAGAAGAATGGATAAGTGACCTGGAAGATAAAATATTGGAAAAAAATACTGCAGAACAGAATAAAGAAAAAAGGAATGAAAAGGATTGAGGACAGTCTCAGAGACTCTGGGACAACATTAAAAACACCAACATTAGAATTATAGGAGCACCAGAAGAAGAAGAGAAAAAGAAAGGGTCTGAGAAAATATTAGAAGAGATTATAGTTGAAACCTTCTCTAATATGGGAAAGGAAATAGTCAATTAAGTCCAGGAAGCACAGAGAGTCCCATAAGGATTAATCCAAGGAGAAACATGCCAAGACACATGCTAAACAAACTATCAAAAATTAAATACAAAGAAAAAATATTAAAAGCAGCAAGGGAAAATCAACAAACAACATACAAGGGAATCCCCATAAGGTTAAGAGCTGATCTTTCAGCAGAAATTCTGCAAGCCAGAAGAGAGTGGCAGGATATAATTAAAGTGATGAAAGGGAAAAACCTACAACCAAGATTACTCTACCCAGCAAGGATCTCATTCAGATTTGACGGAGAAATTAAAAGCTTTAGAGACAAGGAAAAGCTAAGAGAATTCAGCACCACCAAACGAGCTTTACAACAAATGCTAAAGGAACTCCTCTAGGCACGAAACACAAGAGAAGGAAAAGCCCTACAAAAACAAACCCAAAACAATTAAGAAACTGGTAACAGAACATACATATCGATAATTTTCTTAAATGTAAATGGATTAGATGCACCAACCAAAAGACACAGACTGGCTGAATGGATACAAAAACAAGACCCATATATATATATTGTCTACAAGAGACCCACTTCAGACATGGGACACATACTGAATATGAAGGGATGGAAAAAGATATTCCATGCAGACGGAAATTAAAAGAAAGCTGGAGTAGCAATTCTCATATCAGACAAAATAGACTTTAAAATAAAGACTGTTACAAGACACAAAGAAGGACACTACATAACGATCAAGGGATCTATCGAAAAAGATATAACAATTGTAAATATTTATGCCCCCAGCATAGGAGCACCTCAATACATAAGGCAAATGCTAACAGCCATAAAAGGGGAAATCGACAGTAACACAATCATAGTAGGGGACTTTAACTCACCACTTTCACCAATGGACAGATCATCCAAAATGAAAATAAATAAGGAAACTCAAGATTTAAATGATACATTAAACAAGATGGACTTCATTGATATTTATAGGACATTTCATCCAAAAACAACAGAATACACTTCCTTCTCAAGTGCTCATGGAACATTCTGCTGGATAGATCATATTCTGGGTCAAAAGTCAAGCCTTGGTAAATTTAAGAAAATTGAAATCATATCAAGTATCTTTTCTGACCACAACACTATGAGACTAGATATAAATTACAGGAAAAAATCTGTAAAAAAATATAAACACATGGATGTGAAACAATATACTACTAAGTAACCATGAAATCACTGAAGATATCAAAGAGGAAATCAAAAAATACCTACAAACAAATGACAATGAAAACACAACGACCCAAGACCTATGGGATGCAGCAAAAGCAGTTCTAAGAGTGTACTTTATAGCAATACAAATCTACCTCAAGAAACAAAAAACATCTCAAATAAAAATCCTAACCTTACACCTAAAGCCATCAGAAAAAGAACAAAAAACCCAAAAGTTAGCAGAAGGAAAGAAATCATAAAAGTCAAGTCAGAAATAAATGAAGAAGTGAAGGAAACAAGAGCTAAGATCAGTAAAACTAAAAGGTGATTCTTTAAGAAGAAAAACAACATTGATAAACCACTAGCCAGACTCATCAAGGAAAAAAGGGAGAAGACTCGAATAGAATTAGAAATGAAAAAGGAGACGTAACACCTGACACTGCAGAAATACAAAGGATCATGAGAGATTACTATAAGCAACTGTATTCCAATAAAGAGGACAAGTTCTTAGAAAAGCACAACCTCCTGATCATGAGCCACAAAGAAATACAAAATGTAAACAGACCAATCACAAGCACTGCAATTTAAACTGTGATTAAAAATCTGCCAACAAAAAAGGCCAGGGACCAGATGGCTTCTGTGAATTCACAGAATTCAAGTGAATTCTATCAAACGTTTAGAGAAGAGCTAACACCTATTCTTCTCAAACTCTTCCAAAATATAGCAGAGGGAGGAACACTCCCAAACTCATTCTACAAGGCCACCATCAACCTGATACCAAAACCAGACAAGGATGTCACAAAGAAAGAAAACTACAGGCCAGTATCACTGATGAGCATAGATGCAAAAATCCTCAACAAAATACTAGCAAACAGAATTCAACAGCACATTAAACGGATCATACACCATGATCAAGTGGGGTTTATTCCAGGAATGCAAGGATTCTTCAATATACGCAAATGTATCAACGTGATACACCATATTAACAAATTGAAGGAGAAAAACCATATGATCATCTCAATAGATGCAGAAAAAGCTTTCAACAAAATTCAACACCCATTTATGATAAAAACCCTGCAGAAAGTAGGTATAGAGGGAACTTTCCTCAACATAATAAAGGCCATATATGACAAACCCACAGCCAACATCATCCTCAATGGTGAAAAACTGAAAACATTTCCACTAAGATCAGGAACAAGACAAGGTTGCCCACTCTCACCACTACTATTCAACATAGTTTTGGACGTTTTAGCCACAGCAATCAGAGAAGAAAAAGAAATAAAAGGAATCCAAATCGGAAAAGAAGTAAAGGTGTCACTGTTTGCAGATGACATGATACTATATATAGAGAATCCTAAAGATGCCACCAGAAAACTACTAGAGCTAATCAATGAATTTGGTAAAGTAGCAGGATACAAAATTAATGCACGGAAATCCCTTGCATTCCTATACGCTAATGATGAAAAATCTGAAAGAGAAACTAAGGAAACACTCCCATTTACCATTGCAACAAAAAGAATAAAATACCTAGGAATAAACCTACCTAGGGAGACAAAACACCTCTATGCAGAAAACTATAAGACACTACTGAAAGAAATTACAGATGATACAAACAGATGGAAAGATACACCATGTTCTTGGATTGGAAGAATCAACATAGTGAAAACAACTGTACTACCCAAAGTAATCTACAGATTCATTGCAATCCCTATCAAACTACCAATGGCATTTTTCACAGAACTAGAACAAAAAATTTCACAATTTGTATGGAAACACAAAAGACCCCGGATAGACAAAGTCATCTTGAGAAAGGAAAACAGAGCTGGAGTAATCAGGCTCCCTGGCTTCAGACTATACTACAAAGCTACAGTAATCAAGACAGTGTGGTACTGGCACAAAAACAGAAATATAAATCAATGGAACAGCATAGAAAGCCCAGAGATAAACTCACGCACATATGGTCACCTTATATTTGATAAGGGAGGCAAGAATACACAATGGAGAAAAGACAGCCTCTTCAATAAGTGGTGCTGGGAAAACTGAACAGCTACATGTAAAAGAATGAAAGTAGAACACTTCCTAACACCATACACAAAAATAAACTCAAAATGGATTAAAGACCTAAATGTAAGGCCAGACACTATCAAACTCTTAGAGGAAAACTTAGGTAGAACACTCTATGACATACATCACAGCAAGATCCTTTTCGACCCACCTCCTAGAGTAATGGCAATAAAAACAAAATGAAATGGGACCTAATGAAACTTAAAAGCTTTTGCACAGTGAAGGAAACCATAAACAAGATGAAAAGACAACCCTCAGAATGGGAGAAAATATTTGCAAATGAAGCAATTGATAAAGGATTTAATCTCCAAAATATACAGGCAGCCAATGCAGCTCAATATGAAAAAAACAAACAACCGAATCCAAAAATGGGCAGAAGTCCTAAACAGACATTTCTCCAAAGAAGATATACAGATTGCCAACAAACACATGAAAGGATGCTCAACATCACTAATCATAACAGAAATGCAAATCAAAAGTACAATGAGGTATCAACTCACACCAGTCAGAATGGCCATCATCAAAAAATCTACAAACAATAAATGCTGGAGAGGGTGTGGAGAAATGGGAACCCTCTTGCACTGTTGGTGGGACTGTGAATTGATACAGCCACAATGGAGAACAGTATGGAGGTTCCTTAAAAAACTAAAAATAAAACTACCATATGATCCAGCAATCCCACTGCTGGGCATATACCCTGGGAAAACCATAATTCAAAAAGAGTCATGTACCACAGTGTTCACTGCAGCTCTGTTTACAATAGCTAGGAAATGGAAGCAACCTAAGTGTCCATTGACAGATGAATAGATAAAGAAGATGTGGCCCATATGTACAATGGAATATTACTCTGCCATAAAAAGAAACGAAATTGAGTTATCTGTAGTGAGGTGGATGGACCTAGAGTCTGTCATACAGAGTGAAGGAAGTCAGAAAGAGAAAAACAAATACCATATGCTAACACATATGTATGGAAGCTAAAAGAAAAATGGTTCTGAAGAACCTAGCGGCAGGACAGGAATAAAGATGCAGACGTAAAGAATGGACTTGAGTACATGGGGCGGGGGGAAGGTTAAGCTGGGACGAAGTGAGAGAGTGGCAATATATACACTATCAAGTGTACAACAGATAGCTAGTGGGAAGCAGCCGCATAGCACAGGGAGATCGACTCGGTGCTTTGTGTCCGCCTAGAGGGGTGGGATAGGGAGGGTAGGGGGGAGACACAAGAGGGAGAAGATATGGGGATATACGTTTATGTATAGCTGATTCACTCTGTCATACAGCAGAAATTAATCCACCATTTTAAAGCAATTATACTCCAATAAGGATGTTAAAAAAATAAAATAAAATGTCCCAAGGCACAATGCACCCACTAAAATAAAAAACAGCTGTAAGGACATATTGTGCAAAACTGGGAATATAGCCAATATTTTATAGTAACTAAAAATGGAATATTACCTTTAAAATTCTGAATCACTGTTATATACCTAAAACTTATTTAATATTGTAGATCAACTATACCTCAAAAAAAAAATGTGGACTTTACAAAAAAAAGGTTTGTAATGTGACTTCACAAGCTTTATTTAATAAACTTTAATTACTTCAACTGAAACCATGAAAAAATAGCAAACCAAAAACTTGAGTTCTCTCAGTTTCAAAAAATATATATTGGCAATCACATTTCTTATTTATTACAAATGTTAAAGTCAAAGGATATGTAAAAAATAAAGAACCCATAGTTATAACTTAAAGTGTGTACACTGAAAGAGAGGGACTTTGCTCCTTCAAGTCTTTGCCACAATATGCTTCTCTTCAAAATGCTTGAGCGGATTCTTCACGGCAGAATGGATCAAACGGACCACGGTGGACCAGTAACAGAGGCAGAGAATATTTGTATTAGTGCATGTTACGTGTCAAGGACCTGACTTTTAATTTTTAAGCATATCTCTGCCAAATTTTAGAGCTGTCAGAAACTTGCTGTAATTCAAAGGACTGAGAAAACTAATGTTCATGAAGTGAAACAGTCTTTTTAGCTGGTGCCCCAAGTCTTATACCCAAATGGCCCACTAAAGTAACAAAAATGATCCTTTAAAAATAGAATATTTGATAAACCAAAATAATCATTATAGATTGTGCTGAGCCTAAATTTTATCATGATAATGAGTAATTTGGCTACCAACAGCAAAAAAAACTGCAGCATTCTATGCATATTCTCTGCCCTTTTTAAACGGATCACAAAATCAAAGATAACTTAATGTCAACCCTCCTATAATATGAAGAACCTACTTATTCAACATGATTCATATTTATTTAACAAATATTATGCAGTACATACTATGTGCCAGGAACTCTCGCCAGCACTTTATAAATAGAAACTATCAAAATCGTAACAACCCTCTGAGGTCAGTACTATGATTATGTCTATTTTACAGGTGAGGAAACAGAGGAAGAGAAGGTAAGTGACTTGGCCAAGGTCACACAGCTCTGAGTGAAGAGCTGGAATTCAAACTAAGCCCATCTGCTCCAGAGTCTGAATTCTTTAACCATTATGCTATGCTGGCCATTTTTTGCACTACTCAGAACTTCATCAATGCAAGTGAAAGAAACAAACTTAATTCAAGCAAAACAGCAACAACTTAAAAAAAAAAAAAAAAGTAGTAGAGAATATATTATTATGTATAACCACGAAGTCGGTGGATTTGACCCGGCTTTCAAACAAAGTCACTGGAACGATCACTCTGTTTTCCGCTTCCAATGGGTGGCAAGAATGCCCCCTGCCAAATTTCATAATTAACGTTTTTTAATACTTGCAATCTCAGGCAAGAAGTGACCCCCCTCTTCATCTCTAATTCCAAAAATGTCCTAGAGAGAGCTTGTTCTTGGGCCACGGGTCCACCTCTGAATGAATCACTATAGCTTGTAAGGAGCACAGAATACAATGCTCTGGTTGCCCAGACCTAAGGCATGTATACCACCTGTGGTTGCTGAGAGTCAATGACCTCAACCTGAATCTTAACGAGTTTCTCCCATGAAATATTGTATTACCACAAGAATAGAAAAAGATGCTGAGCAGGAAGAAATTCTGTACGACACGAGTAAAGTCTTCTTTCATTAAAGAGATTTTAGCAGATGTCCAAACACACAAGCTATTTTAAGTCGTCATTAAAATAGTACTTGTTAAAAATCTTGTATCATGATACAACAGAATATACAACTACAAATATTTTCTCAACACATTAATTTCATTTTCAAATATATTTTACACAAAGCCCATAGACTTAAATTCTTAAATTTCACTATGATCATGTAACTACAATGAACAGAAACTTAGATTTGCTTCTGTTACCACCAGACCCTGTAATACAGTATCTTTTGCTTGAAATCTCCAAAATCAGAGGCAGTAATACTCATTAATGAAACCTGCAGTGGTTTTGCTTTTAACTTTTGGAACCTGTCTTTCTGGTATTTTTCTAAAATGTTTGATAATTTAAGGATAGAACATAAACATGTAGAATTTACTGGTATGTCCATACAGATGCTTTTTGGAAAAAGTTAAAGGCATACTTCAAAATAAATAAAAATCATGATCAATATGTAGTAATGATTTTATGAAGTCCATATCCCTGACAAAAATTATTCTGCAGTTAATTTGAACTCTTCCCTGTGATAAATGTGGTTATCTGTATTAAACTACATAAGAAAGAAGTTTCTAAAGTAAGAGGGAGATGGTAGAGGAAGGAAGAAAAAATAATTTCCAATTGTAACCAGAAGAGAAGAATAGAAGTCCTATGGAAAGGCATTTTGTGTGGTATTCGTCTCAGGTTCCTTTAAATGCATCCACTGATTGGGAAGACAGCAACTACTGGAGTCAAATGACGTCTCCAATTCCACATAAGTACGATAGTATAGGAAAAAGTTTTAAATTGCAGTAAAAGTAGTTGAGCTTAGATATCAAAGAAATCATTGAAAAAATAATCCTTTACACTGAAAAGGAAGAACTTTTGAAAGGAAGAACACTTTGGAGTATATGCATTTCTGACTAGCAAAGCAAGATCCCTTTTCTGACTCATTCTATAATTTGTTCTGATCTAAGTTGAGTCTTATGACTTCTTTCAACAGTTTCAACATTAACTAGGGCACGCAGATTGTGTTAACCTAAGATATAGTTTATTGCTAACACAGACATTATTACTTAATCTTTTATAAGATGATGCATCATTTTCTCTTTAACTCCAGATTAATTTTCTTTCCTAAAGCAATTTTGAAATATCTAACTGCTAATTGCCTTCTGCATAAATATAGAATTTTTTAAAGCCTCAGTACACTTTTTAAAGAATAAATATCTTTCCCTTTCCACATATAATTCAAAAATGGCAGAAAATATTTTACACAGATTCAAAAGAAATCTCAGATGAAACCCCAAAATGTCAAGCAAATATTACTTTCCATATTCCATGGGATTTTCTTTTCAAAATAATAGTTTCAGTATTTCTTAGGTATTCTCAACCCCTCTTCCTAAAACATAAGGAAGAGTGGAAGGAAGACAGATGCCACGGAGGGTTAAGTAGTGATACAGAATAATACAGTAATCAAACAGGCAAAGATTATTCCTACTTTATTAGTGAATTCTGTTCCTGAGTATCTATTCTATTCTTATAACTGGTCTGGCTATATATCGTCTAGAAATGTATAGAGAAATCAAGTAAAGGATGAAGAAGCAGAAACAATTATTGACTACATACTTTGGTTTTGTCCCAAGAGAGGTAAGTAACAAGAGAGCTATGTTTAGAGAGAATTAGTCAGCAATTATTTTCAGGATGTAGAGAACCAGGGAGGAACTAGAGAACAAAACCACGTGGGAAGAGTAGGGGACTGGAACTCACATTTATTGAGAAAGTCCCACATGGCAAGCACTGTGCTTCATGATTTCATTGTAGGACATCATTTCCCTCAATAGTGCTTATTCAATGGGTTGGTGGTCATGATATATTCAAAAGTAGACAAAGAAACAAAGTCACCAGCTTGAAGTGACTCTCTACAAGAAATCTAGAGGAGTTAGGTGTTAAGGAGAAAAGAAGAGAACATTTAGGTTAATCAGTTAATGAAATGGGTGAAGGAGGAGGATGAATAAAAAGAATGTATAGATAGCAACAAAATTCCTATTGAAGGTGTCTTCTAGAAAAGATAACGCACTAGAAATCAATGAGGCTATTCCAATTCCCCAAGCCAGAAATCAACTGTGATAACCAGAGAGATCCAAGAACACTAATAACAAGGGATGGTACCAAACCCCAACATAGGAATGCCTGCAAGGTATAATCCAGACAGAATAAAAGAAAATATGGGCTGATGAACAACTCCTTTAAACAAACCAGCAAAAACAGAGTAGTGCTGCAAAAAGTAAACAAAGACAATTGTCAAACTGCTTTAATTTGAAGCAGTAAAGGCTGGAGGAATTGTGCTGCTATGAGAAAGACACGAGATGTACCACTGTTCCCTTCCTCACAGGACTCTAAGGCCATGAAGGGGGATTTACAATGAAGGTATTCGACCACGTCCCCAGAAGGATGAGGGATGTAGCACGCCCTCAACTGAGCAAGCTGGAAAACCAAGTAGAAGGATTATACAGAGCCCAACTCCACCGCCAAATTCTGGAATTGAGAACAGAATGAAAAGAAAACAAAGTCAGGAACACTGGCCCTTAGTTTAGTCACTTCAACAGATATTAAGAGCAAACCTTACAGAAACAAAGTCACCACAAATGTTGGGTGAATTTTAAAGCCTCTCATCCAAAGCAGTGACTAGATTTTTGACATTGTTGATTCTACTGCTCTTTTCAATAGCTTCTAAGCTTATATAGCTTCCAATACCACTTAAAACTCTTTAGAGATTAAAAATTTTTTTTGACTTAACCCTATCATACTCCTTTTTATGTAAGTTTATTTGCTTATCACTCATTGAGTCTGTTTATTTCCTTGAGAGAGCAAAAGCAGGCTTTTTTTATTACAATGAAAGTAGAATACATTTAATTGCATTTATAAAATATGCAAGAATTGACAGAGTAGAGAATTGGTCCTTTAAGACCAATTACTGGCTGAATGAGTATACAAATTTTCTTAACTATATGGATAAAGGTATGGTGATAGTAACTTTTATAGAGATTTATTTGTAACTTATTAAAATATTAGCAAAGCAGTTTTTGTTTAAAGTTTTCTTTTTTAAATTTATTTTACTGAAGTAGTTGATTTACAATGTTGTGTTAGTTTCTGCTATACAGAAAAGTGATTCAGTTATACATATAAACATTCTTTTTCATATTCTTTTCCATTATGGTTCATTACAGGATATTGAATATAGTTTCCTGTGCTATACAGTAGGATCTTATTGTTTTATCCATTCTATGTATGCTTAAAATTTTCTTCTGCTGCCTTTAATGTAGCTTCAAAAGCATACTTTTGCATCTGTCCTTTTGCATGTTATGTTTAGTTTCACTTTTACGTTGCAGGTTTTCTTCATGAGTTTTTGTAGGGCTGACGTCCTACTGGAGAAACTCTAATTAGATCTGACATTGGGAGACTGGGATTGACATATATACACTATTGATACTATGCATAAAATAGATAACTAATGAGAACCTACTGTACAGCACAAGGAGCTCAACTCAGTGCTCTGTGGTGACCAAAATGGGAAGGAAATCCAAAAAAGAGGGGATGTATGTTTACATATAGTTGATTCACTATGCTGTACAGCAGAAACTAACAACACTGTAAAGCAACTATACTCCGATTAAAAAAAAATTCAGTATCTAAAAATTTTAATATATATGTATAAATTAAGATGTAAGTTAAACAAGAGATTGAAGTAACTGGAAGTTTGCCAACACTTCATCTTATAGAAGAGAAGTTGATTGTTATTGAAGTTGGTATCTTGAGTAATACAGAATCCAGAAAGTTTTTTCAAGTCTTAATATCGATCTCTATCAATTTGGAGGCCTTCCAAATTACAGAAGAGAAAAATAAAGGAACTCTGGCCCTAAAAGAAAAGCAAAGACGTAAGGAGTATCAAAAAAAAAAAAGATTGCAATAGCACTGAGACAATTTCAAGTTTAAGGTAAAAGCTTCAAAGGAACAAAGAATGTTACTTTTATGAACAAAAGGACAATGCTCAAAGGCTATACTGTCATCAACTTTTATGCATCAAATAAAGCATAAAACATAAAGCAAAAAGAAAAGGGTTGGAAATAAAAGTTGACATTAACAGAAACATAATAATGCAGTAAGAGCTCTCCTAACTCTCTAGATTAACTGACAATTTCTATTCCTCTGCAAAATATGCTGACATATCCATAGGAGTCTAACCACTGACCACCACCATCCACCAATGGATTGCCCCCCACTGCGTGCTTATACCTTTCTACTCCCACAAATCGAGTTATATGCTTACCAAGGGTCAGTCCTATTTGTTCCCAAACGTGCTTACATCTGTTGTACTTGATGTTGACACTGGACCCGATATTATGTATTAAATAGCACGTATTAAAATGTGAAAATAGTTTATACTTAACTAGAACAACAGTTTTAAAAATTCCTGTCAAATTAGGTGTGGGGACACAAATTTAAGTTATTGGAAGATCAGACATTAACCGAAAAAACCTACACATTATTCTACACTCAAATCACTTTCAAAAATGTCTCTAAACTCTCATTCCACTTTAAAAATCTACAATTAAAAGTGACAGACCTTACACAATGGGTGTGGTTTAAACCAGACAAATAATAGAACTCCAATGTAGGGCCCGTACTCTAAGAGACTTCGGCTGTTCATCAAAAGATTAGCAACTAAATTCTATCCGTGTTTTATTTAAGCCAAAATAAAAGGTCTTCTGTATATTTTTTTCTTTATCCCGTCTTAACAGACATGTTGGATTTTTTGATTTGCTCCAGTACTGATCATGCTAGACAGTATTTAGGTGTTGGGCAGTATTTTAATCCTCCTTTCTCAGTATGTGACAGATTAGTCAAAAGTAAAATGACCATATGGAGATAATGACTGGTAATAATATAATAAGTTGGGTTTTAGAGATTTATGCGTAGACTTGCAAAGAAACAATACTCGTTTTTAAATGTCCCTTGACCATTTATAAAACCTGACCACATTTGAGGCCAAATATACAAACAAACTTTTTAAACTAGCAACGTTAGGATCTACATTGTTTGACTATGGTGCAAGGATCCTGAAACTAGAGCATATCTTGTGTGTTTGAAGACATGAAGCGTTCAGTATGACTGAAGCAGAATGAACTTGGAGGCCATTTTAAGGACTTCGGCTCAAACTTTGGACACACAAGTGACAATCTGCGTTTTTATTTTTATTGTTTTGTTTTTTGAATTTGCATAGAGTGAAATGTTTTTCATACGGATTTTAATAAAGATATAGCGTCATATATCCACCACTCCAGCACCATACAGAATAGTGGTCTATGTGTTTTCACAGTCTCAATCGGGCAGCTTCACCATAAATAGGATTGTAGAGTCAAGGACATGAATGGGAAAACCAGCTAAGAGGCTGCTGCAAAAAGCATGGATATGTGGCCTGAAGCACGGTGATGGCAGCGGAGATGGTTTAAGTTTCCTGTATTCAGTAAGTAATTTTAAGGTTGAGCCTGTTTGATGTACTGCCAGACTGGACATGTATAATAAGAGAAAGAGAAGAGCCGAAGATGAATCTAAGTTACTTTGAAGAAATAAAAGGAGGATGTTGATTTTGAGATGGGAAGAACAAGAGAAAAAGTTCAGGGTGAGATATAAATAATGTTAATTTTGAATGGTCTATAAGACATACAAATAATGAGTCAGCCTTTGGATGTATGATTATGAAGTCAAGAAGAAGGTCTTGGCCCAAGATATATAAATTTGAGAGCTGCCAGCACAAAGATGGCACTTAAGGCCACTAGGTAGGATGATATCACCAAGGGACTCTCTATAGATGGAGAAAAGGTCAAACAACTCAGCCCTGGAGGTTGGAGAAGTTTGAGAGGTTAAGATGCACCAGCAAAGGAGACTCAAATGGAGCAGCCATTGAGATATGAGGTAGACAAATGTGTAGTATCTTGGGAACCAAAGCAAGAAAGTATTGCAAGGATAAGGGAATAACTAACTGTTTCAAATCCTGTAGAAAGACCAGATAAGATGAGGACTAAAAAATGCCACTGGATTTAGCAACTTGGAGATCATTGAAGACCTCCACAAACACTCTTAAAATAGTTCTGGGTATAAAATAAAATCTGACTGGAATAGGTTCAGTCTAACAGAAAAAAAAAAAAAAGAATTGCAGTCGATGCACAGAGCTAGATCTTTTTAGAAGCTTTGATGTAAGTGAAAGGAAACAGAGGTAGTAGCTGGAAGAAGTAGAAGCAGTTGGTTTGTTTTGTTAAAATAAACTACTGTATGCTCATGGAAAAGTTCAATGAAGTCTGATGATGCAAGAATAGAATAAGAGAATTTCTAGGGAAGTTCTTAAGAGGATAAGGGCATGAGATCTTGTGTACAAATAGATGGGTTTCCTTTGCTAGGAATTTAGACAATTCATTCACACAAAGGAGTTAAGATAGTAACTAGACTTATCATGGTGATCATTTTGAAATGTACAGAAATAATGAATCACTATGTTGTGTACCAGGAACTAACAGTGTTGAAGGTCAATTATACTTCAAAAACAAACTTATTAAAAAGAGATTAGATCTGTGGTTACCAGAGGTGGGGGAGGGGAGAAGAGGAACTGGACGAAGGCAGTCAATAAGGTACCAACTTCCAGTTTTAAGATAAATAAGAACTAGGAATGTCATGTACAACATGACAAGACAATTAACACTGCTGTATGATATGTATGAAAGTTGTTAAAAGAATAAATCCTGAGAGTTCTCATAGCAAGAAAAAATATGTTTTTTTCTATTTCTTTAATGTTATATCTGTATGAGATGATGGATGTCCACTAAACTTACTGTGGTCATCATTTTGTGATGTACATAAGGTAATCATTATGCTGTACACCTTAAACTTACAGTGCTTATATGAACTGTATCTGAATAAAACTGGAAGAAAAAAAGGTGTTAAGGCAGAATACATGAGCACTGACATAGGTAGAGAGATTAGACTGAGTAAACAGAGGCAAATGCTCTTCTGATTGCTTTCATTTTATCATCAGCAGCCGAGAATGATGATGAGGGAAGAGATGACAGAAGTTTTAGAATAAAGAAAAAGGTCTGAAAAGTTAGCTAAAGACTGAGGGAGTGAGTATACTTGGGAAATATAATATGGCTATTAGGCTTCATTAGAACCCAGTTGAGGTTAGTTGTCATAAATTCAAAACAAGACCAGTGAGCATGATGGTAAGTTTTTCTCCAGCCACGTTTGGCTTTTCAGATATGGGCACACATTAGGCAGACAGTTGGATTTGACTATAGTTGTGATTCTGTCAGGCAGTAGAGTAAAACAAGAGAGATAAAAGGGAGCTGTGGTTTTATAGCAAAGGAATGATTCTAACTATGAAACATGAAATAGTCATTGTATAAATTTGTATAAATAAAGGTGTGGGGCATTTGCTGAGTTACGGACATGGGAAAGTGATAGATAAGCTAATTATAAGTCCTTGATTGTAAAAGGATTGTTGAGTTGGACTATTAAAGGGAGTCAGCTGGAAAGGCAGGAAGTGATGATCAGAGAATGGGAAGCAAGAGATTATAATGATAGAAGGGATGTAGTTAATAATAATCACAAAATCTAGGCTATAAACAAGAGTGGCAGATATAGGGCCAGTATCATTGGAGGACATAAGGCCAAGGACATGAGAGGTCAGGATATTGCATGAACTTTAGATGTTGACATCACCAGGAATTATGACAGTACTTGTATGGGAGGAAAAAACTGATACAGGAGCTCAATTTTTTCGGGAAATGAGAAATGAAATACAGGCAGTAGATGACTTCAAAAAGAAATAATGAGTGGCAGGGTGTGCTAACAGGAGATTCAAAACTCAGGGTGCCTTTCTTTCACTGGGAGGGAAAGAAAATAGTCTATATCCATTAATCAGGAGCTAAGAAAAATCCTACTCCTCCGTTCTCAGTAGCTTAGGAGGGCTTCTCCTCCACTTTCGTTTTGCCACTTTGGGGAGGAGACCAGCCGACCTAGGGAAGCTCTTTCAGAATAAAGCCAATGGCACAGCGTTGGTATGCAGAGAAATGGCCTGAGTTTAGCTCTGCAGCTTGGCTCTCGTGGCATGGAAAGAATCCAGAAATTCTCATATGCCTTAAGGACAGCTGTGGAAGGTAACTGATGGGATGTCTTGTAATTAATTGATGGGATGACAAACAGGGCATCGACACCTGTATCTGAGGGCTGCAGAACACACAGGCTGGAGGTGAAAGGGAATCACAGCCAGACCTCATTGGCAGCCAGTGTACTTGGAAGAGCTAAGGCGGGATCAAGACAGCTGACAGGACTATAGGTCCTGTCCAATCCAAGAGAGGAGAGACCACATGTCCTTCATCCTCAAACCTCGGCAGAGGATGCCAACAAATCAAGATGTGACAGGCTGTTAAGGGATATAGTTGCTGCAGAATTCAATAAAGATCCAGAGAACAGCACAAGGACACACAGAGAGCTGTGGCCCTTTCTCTGAAGCCAACGGAGACAGTGAGCATCTTTGTATACTCAGACTCCATCTCAGGGTGAAATATGAGAAGGAAACAGAATTCTGAAAATCTGAACATATAACTGAAGGGGACTGTTTTAACCCCGTCAGTAGCTTGTGACAAAGATCAGATCATTTATAAGAAATGAACAAGCTATTTCTTTATATATCTGAATGTAGAGGCCTTTTGAAACACATACATTGAGTGCTTAAACAAAAGTAAAATAAAGAACTATCTTTCTAGTTATCTACAGATCCTTTTACAGATAGAGGAGTTCAAATTAGCTTCGACGCAGCTATGAAATCAGTCCTTAATATTGAATTAAAAACTGAATTCTGACATTATGGTCCGTTTTGAAGAGGACGTAGGTCAGTGGTATGAAACAGATGAAACCACACCGCAGTAATGAGTGTCCAGCGCAAAGTGACCGCAACGTGACTGAGAGAAATCAGAAGATCAAATGATAGAACATTACAATGCCACAATTCTAGGTCAGTGGCAGGAGGCCACCTCTTCCTTCTGGGAATTGAATCCTATCTGGGCCAAGGGGTCCAGGCTCTTGCAGGTTCAGTGGCCAAAAGTGTGCTGGGGCCAGGGGTGGAAATAAAGCAAATACCTTGGCCTCTATTCTGGTGCATCTAACAAGCTCAGTTCCCCTGAGGGTAGTGTTTAATGTAGCACAGGTTGACAGAAGAATAAACAGATAATCCTTTTTTCACCTACTGGTCTTTTACTACTCCAGAATTTAAGCCCATAATGTAGCAAAGAAAACCATATTCACATGTGATAAGGACAGAAATAAAGCCTGGAGACGGGGGTGGGGGGGATGGGGGGTGGAGCTCAAATCTTTGGGAGACCTCTCCAGGATAAAATGACAAATTGCTAAGAACAATCCCAATTAAACCTTGTTGAAATTAATAAATGTTCTTATCCTGTTTCCCGTTATCTTTGTTAATAGGACTAATGATCCTATTAATAACCACAGCTAACATCTATGAGCACTAGGCTACAGTATTTACATATATTATCTCCTTCAGTTCTTACAACAATCCTATGGGTTTTATCATCTTATAGATAAAACTGAGGCTTAAACGTATGGACACCAAGGGGGCAAAGTGGCGGGGGGGCGGGGGTGGTGGTGGGATGAACTGGGAGATTGGGACTGACATGTATACACTGATATGCATACAACTGATGACTAATAAGAACCTGCTGTATAAAAAAACAAATAAAATTTTAAAAAAACATAAAACAAACAAAAAACCCTGAGGCTTAGACAGATTAAGTCATCTGTAAAATACACAGTAAGTTACGAAACAGGAATTTAGGCCCAAGACTCTTCATCTCAGGGCTCACGTGCTTTACTAGTCAACAATAACACCTTCCATGTGGTTACCATTTATGTAAGACTAAGTTTATAGAAGGTGTTTTGTACCTCACCTTGTATGATGTAACCCTATGAATTAGGGACTAGTATTATCCTCATTTTTAAAGGAAACTGAGGTAAAGAGAAATACTGAGCCCAAGACCATCTCCAACATGAGAGAAACAAAGAATAAGGTTTGCAAAGAGAATTTAAGCTGACCATTCACAGCAGACATTCACTCATGTTTTATTGGAGTTTTTTAAGTCTAATTTGACAGAACACTAAATAACTTACATGTTAATCCAGTAACAAAAATTCACCTTCCAAATGTAGCCAAATAATTTATCTAATGACTATATCACTGACCCTCTCTCTTCAAATGAATAAGTACATATCTGAATGTATGCTGTATTCACCTTACATAGCAACGGAGGTATAACTTTCCATAAATCCATTTTCCTCCCCAGCTGCCATTGCCAAACTTGACTCGTCTCAGAGAATATACCCGGAGAGAAAAGCATCCAATTCTTTAGTTAGCAGGCAACTCAGGGGCAGTTTAAAACAAAGGAAAAGCAAGAAGAATTAAGCAGGAACCACACATCTTGATGGCTCGGGAGTGGCCCAGTATATACCTGCTAATCCAGTGGCCTGTCCTGTTCAGTGTTTCTCTGGGACAAAGCATCACACTTGGCAGGATGTATTATATGATCACACCAACTGCCGGTGAGGAGAAAATCTCTCTCCCCCTGGTGGACCCCCATTTAGTAACGTTCTCAAGCACAGCCTCATCTAAGCCTGTGACCTGGACAGCCTTGCTGCAGAGGTCCAGGCCAGGATGAGGAAGAGGGCATAGAGGAGAAAGGCAAGGTAGGTGCAGAAGCACTAGAGGACCAAGGTCATTACCAAAGCCCTGCTGCACAACTCATACTCTCTAAATCTATTTCTCTACTCTCTAGGTTTTTAAGTTCATTGTTTTCAAATTGGTTCAAAAGAGAAAATAACTGTATGGGTGAACATTCACCATATTGGAAAAGTTTTTAGAATTCACTGCTTTGAATGTGAGGAATGTGTACATTCATAATTTAATACAGGAAGACTGATACTACAACTACTGAGAAATATATAAAATCTGGGGTAATGTTCTCAAAACACTTCGTTTTCCTCTTGTGTTTAATATTTAAGTTACAATAAATAATACATGTAGAATGAATTTAACTTTTTAAAACTGTTTTCATCATTTCATTTGTTCCCTATAACATGTGGTAGGTAATAGGGAAGATAAAATCTCCTATTACTGATGTATTTTTAAAATCATATCTTTGCCTTGGTTTCAATAATACATATCTCAGAAACCAGAAATATTCTTTTTAAAAATTTTATTTGTTTTATTATTTTTGGCTGCATTGGGTCTTCGTTGCCATATGCGGGCTTTCTCTAATTGCAGCGAGTGGGGGCTACACTTCATTGCGGTGCGTGGGCTTCTCATTGCGGTAGCTTCGCTTGTTGCAGAGCACAGGCTCTAGCTGCACGGGCTTCAGGAGTTGTGGCACGCAGGCTTAGTTGCTCCGCGGCACGTGGAATCTTCCCGGACCAGGGCTCAAACCCATGTCTCCTGAATTGGCAGGTGGATTCTCAACCACTGCGCCACCAGGGAAGCCTGGAAATATTCCCTTTTTCAAAAATCTTAGCACAAGTTTGAGCAAAATGGTGGTGGGGATGGCGTTACATTTTGTTCAATCTCCCCAATCCTGTTTAAAAAGCTGACAGAAATGGGGTGCTACTGCTAATTGGTTCAGGATTTATTTGGGGGGTGACCAATGTTCTGAAATTGATTGCACAAAAGTCACATAACTCTGTTCATACACTAAAAGTCATTAAATTGTACACTTTAAATGGATGAATTGTATGATATGTGGATTGTATCAATAAAACTCTTACTCTTAAAAAACTGAGTAGCATATTATGGTGAGTTAAAAGAGGCCACAGTTCTTAGACATTTCTGCCATCAAAAGGCAGGATCTATTTCCCTTGCCCTTGAATCTGGGCTGGCCTGTGACAGCTTTGAATAATAGAGTAGGTGAAAGTGATTCTACACCACTTCCAGGCCTAGCCTTTAACAGAACTGGATGCTTCCATCTCCGTCTCTGGGAGATTTCACCTGCTTTGTGAGAACTTCAAATACCTTGGAGTCACTCTAGTCCGAGGAAGCCTATGTTAGCCATGTGGAGAGAGAAAGAAAAAAGATGTCTGGCAAGCCCCCAGATGTTCCAACTCTCAACCACTCAAGTTATCTCCCCTGAGGTTGCAACACTGTGAAACAGAGACAAGACACCCATACTGTGTCATGCCTGAATCCATGACCCCAAAATATCATGAAATATAATAAATTGTTGTTCAAAGGCAATAAGCTCTGGCCACATTTGTTATGCAGCAATAAACAGAATAGACTGCAAAACAAGGTGATAAATTATTCTATAATTCCTAGTATAAGAGCAAGGGTACTTACATCACTGACAGCAGCAAGATCCTAGAACAGCAGCAGCTATGCAGGAATAAGCAAAGGGAATACAAGGGGAATTCCAGCGGGCTCTAAAAGCCAAGAAACTCGGGAATTCATTTCAAAAAGAGGTCTCCATTCAGAGTGGAGACTCAAATGGCCAAACTTAGGATAGTCATAATGACTGGGAGACTTCTGGGGGTATTGGGGCAACCTAGCCCCCTGGGATGTCAAAAACAGTCAAAACCCTACAATGAAGAGAAACTGGTCAGAACAAAACACCACTTGTTGAGGGTAACAACTCTTGGGTGTAAAAGAGAAAAGATATAGATTCTAATGAAAGAAGAGCAGAAGAGGTAAGCCTCAAAATATTAGCGATCCAGGTATGCAGATAAATCTGTAACACATCACAGTGAAATGAAACAAGAAACCTAGTTATGAAGCCAGAAAAGCAATCTTGACTTTCACTTCTGCTAAACAGGCACTTCCTCCTAAAAATACTGGAAAGAGGGGCAGAGTCAAGATGGCGGTATGGGGAGACACCGAGTTAGTGTCTCCCAACAACTAGGGCACCTGCCGGCTGCTGTTGGGGGACCCTGATGCCCAAGAAGACAGGAGGAACCCCCAAGTGAACGGGTAGGACATGTTGGGACTGAGGGGGGAGAAGTGGAGGCCAGATAGGATTGTTGCCCCTGGGGCCAGGGAGATGAAGAGAGACAGGCAGGAGGGACCCTCTGGGAAAAGCGGGAGGAGTGGTGAGTGATCGCCTGGCCCACTAGGGCTGGGAAGCCTGCTGAGCTCCAAGGCCAGTACCCCCCTCCAAAGCCCGTACTGGTCCTTGGGTCATAGGAAAGAGGCTGAGGGGAGAACAGGAGAGGCAGGTGGGAGGGGCCCTCCGGGAGGAGCAGGAGAAGACTGGAGGGTGTTTGGCCCACCCACTTGAGCCCAGGAAGCCTGCTGGGCTCCCAAGTGAGGTCCCCTGCCCTCTGAGACCAGGGGTGCGGGGCACACCTGGACCACTTCTGTTCCTTGAGCCTAAGTCCCACCCCCCCCCCCCACAGCCCCCAGGGCCTTTTCCAGCCTGTGTGTCCTAAGCATAACCCCCCCGCCCCACCAAACCTCAGCCTGGCTTAGGCCCCACCCTCCACACCCAAGGTCATTCCCCCCCCCTTTTTTTCTTTTCCCTTCTCTTTTTTTACTATTGTGGTACTGATGTAACTTCCAGTTGTTGACTCATTTTTATTTTTATATTCTTCCTAATATATCTGTTAGTTTCCTAGTCTAATTTTATTTCTTACTTTGTTATTGTTCTTTTTTATTTTATTTTATTTTTTTGGCCACCCCAGGCAGCTTGTGGGATCTTGGTTCACAAGCTTGGGGGTGGGCTGAAGCTCTTGCAGTGGGAGCTCCGAGTCGGAACCACTGGACTAACAGAGAACCTCAGACTCCAAGGAATATTCATCAGAGTAAGGTCTCACAGAGCACCTCATCTCAGCACCAAGACCCAGCTCTGCCCAACACCCTACAAACTCCAGCGTTGGAAGCTTAAGGCCAAACAACCAGTAAAACAAGAACACAAGGCCACTCAAGAAAAAAAAAAAAAAATGAGATAGCAAAACAAATATGTCACAGATGAAGGAGCAAGGTAAAAATCTATAAGACCAAATAAAATAAGAGGAAATAGGCAATCTACCTGAAAAAGAATTCAGAGTGATAGTAAAGACGATCCAGAAACTCGGAAATGGAACGGAGGCATGGACTAAGAAAATACAACCAATGTTTAACAAAGATCTAGAAGAACTAAAGAAAAAACAGATGAACAATACAATAACTGAAATGAAAAATACACTAAAAGGAATCAGTAACAGAATAACTGAGGCAGAAGAACGAATAAGTGAGTTGGAAGACAAAATGACAGAAATAACTGCCATGGAGCAGAATAAAGAAAAAAGAATGAAAAGAATTTAACACAATCCCAGAGACCTCTGGGACAACACTAACAAACCAACGTTCAAATTATAGGAGTCCCAGAAAAAGAAGAGAAAAAGAAATGGTCTGAGAAAATCTTTAAAGAGATTATAGTCGAAAACTTCCCTAACATGGGAAAGAAAATAGTCACCCAAGTCCAGGAAGCACAGAGAGTCCCATACAGGATAAACCCCAGGAAAAACACACCAAGACACATATTAATCAAACTAAGAAAAATTAAATTCAAAGAAAAAGTATTAAAAGCAGCAAGAGAAAAACAACAAATAACATACAAAGGAATACCATCAGGTTATCAACTGATTTTTCAGGAGAAACTCTGCAAGCCAGAAGGGAGTGGCAGGATATACTTAAAGTGATGAAAGAGAAAAACCTACAACCACGATTATTCTGCCCAGCAAGGATCTCATTCAGATTCAATGGAGAAGTCAAAAGCTTTTCAGACAAGCAAAAGCTAAGAGAATTCAGCACCACCAAACCAGCTTTACAACATATGCTAAAGGAACTTCTCTAGGCAAGAACCACAAGAGAAGGAAAAGATTTACAATAACAAACCCAAAACAATTAAGAAAATGGTAATAGGAACATACATATTGATGATAACCTTGAATGTAAATGGATTAAGTGCCCCAACCAAAAGACACAGGTTCACTGAATGTATACAAAAACAAGACCCACATATATCCTGTCTACAAGAGACCCCTTCAGACCTAGAGACACATACAGACTGAAAGTGAAGGGATAGAAAAAGATATTCCCTGCAAATGGAAATCAAAAGAAAGGTGGAGGAGCAATAATCGTATCTGACAAAATAGAGTTTAAAACAAAGACTCTTACAAGAGATAAGGAGGGACACTACATAATGATCAAAGGATCAATCCAAGAAGAAGATACAAGAATTATAAATGGTCATGCACCCAACATAGGAGCATCCCAATACAAATGCTAACAACCATGAAAGGAGAAATCGACAGTAACACAGTAATAGTAGGGTACCCCACTCACACCAATGCACAGATCATCATAACAGAAAAGAAACACAAGCTTTAAATGACACAAATGACCAGACAGATTTAATTGATATTTATAGAATATTCCACCCAAAAGTGGCAGAATACACTTTCTTCTCAAGTGCACATGGAACATTCTCCAGGATAGATCACATCTTGGGTCACAAATCAAGCCTCAGAAAATTTAAGAAAATTGAAATCATATCAAGCATCTTTTCTGACCACGACGCTATGAGATTGGAAATCAGTTAAACAATTGTAAAACACACAAATACATGGAGGCTAAACAGTGTGCTACTAAATAACCAAGAGATCACTGAAGTAATCAAAGAAGAAATAAAAAACTACATAGAAACAAATAACAATGAAAACCTGATGATCCGAAACCAATGGAATGCAGCAAAAGCAGTTCTAAGCGGGAAGTTTATAGCAAGTCAATCTCACCTCAAGAAACAAGAAAAATCTCAAATAAACAATCTAACCCTACACTTAGAACAACTAGAGAAAGAAGAACAAAGAAAATCCAAAGTCAGTAGAAGGAAAGAAATCATAAAGATCAGAGTAAAATAAATGAAACAGAAACAAAGAAAACAATAGCAAAGATCAATAAAACTAAAAGCTGGTTCTTTGAGAAGATAAACAAAATTGATAAACCATTAGCCAGACTCATCAAGAAACAAAGGGAGAGGACGCAAATCAATAAAATTAGAAATGAAAAAGGAGAAATCACAACTGACATGGCAGAAATACAAAGGTTTATAAGAGATTACTACAAACAGCTATATGCCAATAAAATGGAAAACCACGAAGAAATGGACCAATTCTTGGACAGGTACAAATTTCCAAGACTGAACCAGGAAGAATTAGAAAATATAAACATACCTATCACAAGTAATGAAATTGAAACTGTAATTAAAAATCTTCCAACAAACAAAAATCCAGGACCAGATGGCTTTACAGGCAAATTCTATCAAACATAAAGAGAAGAGCTAACACCTATCCTTCTCAAACTCTTCCAAAAAATTGCAGAGGGAGAAACACTCCCAAATTCATTCTACGAAGCCACCATCACCCTGATACCAAAACCAGAAAAAGATATCACAAAAAAAGAAAACTACAGGCCAATATCACTGGTGAACACAAATGCAAAAATCCTGAACAAAATACTAGCAAACAGAATCCAACAGCACATTAAAAGGATCATACACCATGATCAAGTGGGATTTATCCCAGGGATGCAAGGATTCTTCAATATATGCAAATCAATTAATGTGATACACCACATTAACAAATTAAGGAATAAAAACCATATGATCATCGCAATAGATGCAGTAAACCTGTGACAAAATTCAACACCAATTTATGATAAAAACTCTCTAGAAAATGGGCATAGAGGGAACCTACCTCAACATAATACAGGCCATATATGACAAACCCACAGCAAGCATCGTACTTAGTGGTGAAAAACTGAAACCATTTCCAGGAAAATCAGGAACAAGACAAGGATGTCCACTCTCGCCACTCTTATTCAACATAGTTTGGCAAGTCCTAGCCATGGCAGAGAAAAAAAAAATAAAAGGAATACAAATTGGAAAGGAAGTAAAACTGTCACTGTGTGCAAATGACATGATTATACATAGAAAACCTGAAGATGCCACCAGAAAACTCCTAGAACTAATTAATGAATTTGGTAAGGTTGCAGGATACAAAACTAATGCAGCGATATCTCTGGCATTCCTATACACCCACAACAAAGAATCAGAAAGGGAAATTAGGGAAACACTCCCATTTACCACTGCAACAAAAAGAATAAAATACCTAAGAATAAACCTACCTAAGGAGGCGAAAGGCTTATACTCAGAAAACTATAAAACACGGATGAAAGAAATCAAAGATGACATAAACAGATGGAGAAATATACCATGTTCTTGAATTGGAAGAATTAACATTGTGAAAATGACTATACTACCCAAAGCAAACTACAGATTCAGTGCAATCCCTATCAAACTACCAATGGCATTTTTCACAGAATTAGAACAAAAAAATTTGCAATTCGTATGGAAACACAAAAGACACCTAAGAGCCAAAGCAACCTTGAGAAAGAAAAATGGAGCTGGAGGGATCAGGCTCCCTGACTTCAAACTATACCACAAAGCTACACTAATCAAGACAGTATGGTACTGGCAGAAAAACAGAAATACAGATCAATGGTACAGGACTGAATGCCCAGAGATAAACACATGCACATATGGTCACCTTATCTTTGATAAAGGAGGCAAGAATATACAATGGATAAAAGACATCCTCTTCAACAAGTGGTGCTGGGAAAACTGGACAGCTACATGTAAAAGAATGAAATTAGAACACTGCCTAATACCATACACAAAAATAAACTCCAAATGAATTAAAGACTTAAATGTAAGACCAGACAGTATAAAAAAAACTCTTTGATGAAAACATAGGAAAAGCACTCTTTGACATAAACCACAGCAAGATCTTTTTTGACCCACCTCCTAGAGTAACAGAAATAAAAACAAAAATAAACAAATGGGTCTTAATTAAACTTAAAAGCTTTTGCACAGCAAAGGAAACCATAAACAAGACAAAAAGACAACCCTCAGAATGGGAGTAAATATTTGCAAATGAAACAACAAAGGATTCATCTCCAAATTATACAAACTGCTCATGGAAATCAATATCCAAAAACCAAACAATCCAGTTAAAAAATGGGCAGAAGACCTAAATAGATATTTCGTTAAGGAAGACAAACCTATGGCCAAGAGGCACATGAAAAGATGCTCAACATCACTAATTATTAGAGAAATGCAAATCAAAACTACCGTGAGGTATCACCTCACACTGTTCAGCATGGTAATTATCAAAAAATCTAGAGACAATAAATGCTGGAAAGTGTGTGGTGAAAAGGAAACCCTCCTGCACTGTTGGTAGGAATGTAAATTTATACACCACTATGGAAAACAGTATGGAGGTTCCTTAAAAAAACTAAAAATAGAACTACCATATGACCCAGCAATCCCACTACTGGACATATACCCTGAGAACACCATAATACATAAAGAGACATGTACCACAATGTTCACTGCAGCACTATTTACAATAGTCAGGACATGGAACCAACCTAAATGTCCATTGACAGATGAATGGATAAAGAAGATGTAGCACATATGTACAATGGACTATTACTCAGCCATAAAAAGAAACGAAATTGAGTTATTTGTAGTGAGGTGGATGGACCTAGAGTCTGTCATACAGAGTGAAGTCAGAAAGATAAAAACAAATTCTGTACGCTAATGCATATATACGGAATCTTCAAAAAATATGGTACTCATGAACCTAGTTGCAGGACAGGAATAAAGATGCAGACATAGAGAATGGACTGGAGGACATGGGGTTGGAGGGAGAAGCTGGGGTGAAATGAGAGTAGCATCGACATATACACACTACTGAATGTCAAATAGTTATCTAGTGGGAAGAAGCAGCATAGCACAGGGAGATCAGATCTGTGCTTTGTGACCACCTAGAGGGTTTGGATAGGGAGGATGGAAGGGAGGCTCATGACGGAGGGGATATGGAGACTTATGTATGCATATGGCTGATTCACTTTGGTGTACAACAGAAACTAACACAGTACTGTGAAGCAAGTATACTCCAATAAAGATCTATTAAAAAAATTAAAAAGAAAAAGACAGGAAAGTGCTTCTCACTTAAAATGTTAACAATTAAAAGAATTGCCGTTAAACACAATTTAAGATATTATAAGATAAACAGGATAAAAATCTAAATTATATTCTTATAAAATGAAGTCACGACAGGAAAACGTGGCTACGGAACAAAAGGCAGAACCTAAAATTATCCAAAAAATCTAAGGAAAATTTTAGAAGCTGCCAAATGAAACAAATCTGAACTTTAAAACATCATAAATGTTGAGTCATTTATGGACAGTTAGCAACAGATGTAGATAAAAGGATAGAAAAAAGATTAAGCCAGATTGAATTTTAAAAAGACACCAGAAACTATTGTAGAAATAGAGAGGAAAAAAGAATGAGTAAAATATAAACAGAAAAATTTTTAATTGGAGAAAGTAATAAATATAGATGACAGGCAAAAATAAACCAACAAAGACGTATAAGCAGCTCTGAAAAGAAAACAAAATCAGTGGAATAGAATACCAAAAACTATAATACAAGGAAACCTTCCTGAAATACAAGAAGGAATTTCCATATTTAAACAGCATATAATTCGAATCAAAAATAAATTTTAGAACTTAAAGGTACAATAGCCAAAACTAAAAAACTTGATGGCTGGGTTCAACAGCCAAATGAAGGGGACAGAGGAAGAATCAGTGGGCCGTAAGATAAAGCAAGAGAAATTATCCAATCTGAACAGAGGGAAAAAAGAGACTTTTTAAAAGTGGTATATTTCAGTCTTTAATCCATTCCAAGTTAATTTTTGTTAGTGGCATAAAATAGGAGTCCAATTTCATTATTCTGCATGTAATTATCCAGCTTTCCCAACACCACTTATTGAAGAGACTATCCTTCCTCCATTGGGTATTGCTGGACCCCTAGTCAAATACTGGTTGACCACATATGTGAGGGTTTATTGCTGGGCTCTCAGTTTTCTGCCACTAGTCAAAGTGTCTATTTTTATGCTAGTATCATACTGATTTGATTACTATACCTCCGTAGTATGGTGTGAAATCAAGAAGTGTGGTCCCCTTACCTTTGTTGTTCTTTTTCTGGATGGATTTGGCTATTCAGGGTCTTTTGTGGTTCCACATAAATTAAGATTTTTTTTCTATTTCTGTGAAAAATGTCTTTAAAATTTTGCAAAGGATTGCATTAAATCTATAGACTGCTTTGAGTAATATGGACATTTTTATAATAATTTTCCAGTCTATGAACATGATATATCTTTCCATTACTTATATCTTCAATTTCTTTCATAAAGGTCTTAATAGTTTTCCACTACAGGTCGTTCCCTTCCTTGGTTACATTTATTCCTAAATATTTTATTGTTTTGATGCTATTTGAGTGGGATTTTCTTTGTTTCTTTTTCAGATATTTCTTTTTTAGTACAAAGAAACACAACTTAGAATGACTATCATCAAAAAGAAAAAGATAACAAGTGTTGGCAAGGATATGGAAAAATCACTTGTGCACTGTTTGTGGGAATCTAAGTTGGTGCGGTCTCTATGGAAATGGTGTGGAAGTTCCTCAAAAATTAAAAATAAAACTACCATATGATCCAGCAATCCCACTTCTAGGTATATATCCAAAGGAAATCAGGACCTCAAGGAGATACCTGTACTCCCAAGTCTGTTACAGCATTATTCACAATAGCCAAGATATGGAAACAACCTAAATGCCCATCTACAGAAGACTGGACAAAAAAAAGATGTGATGTAATATGGTACAATGAAGTATTAGTCAGCCACGAGAAAAAAAGGAATTCTGCCATTTACAACAACATAAATGGAACTCAAGGGCATTATGCTAAACAAAATAAGTCAGATAGAGAAAGACAAATACCATGTGACATCACTTATATATGGAATCTAAAAAAGCCAACTCACAGAAACAGGAAGTAGAATGGTGGTTGCCAGGGGAGAGAGCAGGGTGGGAGAAATCAAGGAGATGTTGATCAAAGAGTACAAATTTCTGGTTATAAGTAAGTTCTGAGGATGCAGTATACAGCATAGTAACTATAGTTAATGATACTGTATTATATACTTGAAAGTTGCTAAGAGAATAGATCTGAAATGTTCTCACCACAGAAAAGAAATGGTAATTATGTGAGGTTATAGAGGTGTTAACTGACCATAAGGTGGTAATCATTTTGCAACATTTAAGCCTATCAAATCAACACGTTGTACATCTTAAACTTACACAATGTTATATGCCAATTATATCTCAATAAATCTGAAAAAAACCCAAAGCTTACATTTCTCACACTCCCTTGCTGCATGGGGGCAGATATATGTCTGGGTCTATTAATCAAAGGCACTAGTATGAGACTGACTCAGAAGTAAGCTATGTGGGAACACATGTTGGACATGGGGCATCCATTTTGCTGGTACAGAAGCATCAAAGGCTGTGTGGTTTCTCAGGTCAGAGATAACAACTTCATGAATGGGACAAAACTGCAGTGTGCATCTGGAAGCTTAAATTTAGAGCTCATATCTCTAGTCCTCACAATAATTCTGTGAAAACATTTCTCTCAGAAACTGGGAAAGACTCTGCTGTCTGCAACTACTGACTTGGAACAATAAAAAAATAAAGGAAGGGAAAACAAGATATTCAGGGACCTGTGGGACTATAACAAAACACTTAACATTCAAGAAATCATAGTCTCAGAAGGAGAGGTAAAAGGGACTAAGGTTAAAAATGTACTCAAAGAAATAATGGCCTAAAACTCCCCCAAACTGGCAAAAAACATAAACCTACATATTCAAGAAGTCAAGTTTAGGTCTAAAATTAAGATGGACTCAAAAGAAATCCACACCAAGAAACATCATAGTGAAACTTCTAAAAAAAAGAAAACCAAATTAGAAATCTTGAAAGCTTGAGAGAAATGACACCTTACTTTTAGGAGAAAAACATTTCAATGACAGTGTCTTTCTTATCAGAAAACATGGAGCCCAGAAAGAAATGTCACAGCATTTTTCAAATGCTGAAAGAAAGGAACTGTCAACACAGAATCCTATATACAAAGAAAATAGCTTTCAGCAATTAAGGGGAAATCAAAACATTCTCAAATGAAGGAAAACTGAAAGAACTTGTTACCAGTACACCTAACCTAAAAGAATGCTAAAGGAAGTTAAGTTTGTAATTTAAAAGCTTCTAAAAGGGGGAGAGGAGGAGTGGCCAAGAAAGCAGTGTAAGAAGACTCTGAGCTCACCTCCTCCCACTGGCACACGAAAATTACAAGTATTTACAGAGCAACTATTGATGAGAAAAACTGGAAGACTAACAAAAAAGACTTTCTACAACTAACGATATAAAGAAGAAACCACGAGAAGGGCAAGAGGGGTGTAGTATAGTCAAGATCAATACCCCTGGATGGGTGACCCTCAAACCGGCGAATAATTACTAATGCAGAGGCTCTCCCCAAGGAGCTAGGGGTCTGAGCTCCAAATCAGGCTCCCCAGCTCAGGGGCCTGCACTACGAAGACAAGCCCCCAGAATGTTTAGCTTTGAAAACCAGTGGGGCTTAAGCTCAGGAGACCCAGAGAGCTGCGGGCAACAGAGACTTCACTCGTGACGGGTGCACACAAAATCTCACACACTCCAGGACCCAGGGCAGAAGCAGTCATTTCAAAGGAGCCTGTGGTAGACCCACCTGCTGATCTTGAAGCAACTCTAGAAGGCATCTGGGAGCTCGTTTTACCAGGTGGACACTGGTGCCAGCAGGCACCATTCAGGAATCCTCCTTCTAGTTTATTAGTTCCAAGACCCAGTACTGCCCACCAGCCTGTAGGTACCAGTACAGGGATGGCTCAGGCCAAGCAACTAGCTGGGCAGACAAACAGCAACACCCACCAGCAGACCTGTTGCCTTAAGACCCCCTGAGCCACTGCCACTCCAGGACTCGGCCCTGTCAACCAGAGGGCCCAGAACATGGCCCCCCCACACCAGTATCCTGGCACTAACCCCAGGACCCTTAGGGCCCTGCAGCCAGAGACCTGGGAACTCAGTTCCATCCACCAGTGGACCAGTACCAGACTCACACAGCAGCAAACACCAGCCCCAGGACTAACAAAGCCCTGCAACCTGCCATACCAGGAGCCAACCCACCCACCAGCCGGCTGGCAACAACTCCGGGAGACTTTGGGTCCCTCAGTCAGCCACCCTGGGATCCAGATCCACCCGCCAACAGGCCAACACCAGGATCAGGACACCCCAAACCCTACAGCCACCCATGTTGACAGGCCCTGTCTACAAGTACTGAAATTGAAACAGTGATTAAAAGTCTTCCAACAAACAAAAGTCCAGGACCAGATGGCTTCACAGGCGAATTGTTTCAAACTTTGGAGAAGAGATACCACCTTTCCTTCTCAAACTCTTCCAAAATATAGCAGAAGGAGGAACACTCCCAAACTCATTCTTCGAGTCCACCATCACCCTGATACCAAAAGCAGACAAAGATTTCACAAAGAAAGAAATATCGCTAATGAACACAGATGCAAAATCCACAAAATACTAGCAAACAGAATCCAACAGCACATTAAAAGGATCATACACCATGATCAAGTGGGGTTTACCCCAGGAATGCAAGGATTCTTCAATATATGCAAATGAATCAATGGGATACACCATATTAACAAACTGAAGGAGAAAAACCATCTGATCATCTCAATAGATGCAGAAAAAGCTTGACAAAATTCAAAACACATTTAATATAAAAACCCTCCAGAAAGTAAGCATAGAGAGAACTTACCTCAACATAAAAAGGCCATATATGACAAACCCACAGCCAACATCATTCTCGATGGTGAAAAACTGAAACCATTTCCTCTAAGATCAGGAGGAACAAGACAAGGTTGTCCACTCTCACCACTATTATTCAACATAGTTTTGGAAGTTTTAGCCACAGCAATCAGAGAAGAAAAAGAAATAAAAGGAATCCAAATCAGAAAAGAAGAAGTAAAACCGTCACTGTTTGCAGGTGACATGATGCTACATGTAGAGAATCCTAAAGATGCTACCAGAAAACTACCAGAGCTAATCAATGAATTTGGTAAAGTAGCAGGATACAAAATTAATGCACAGAAATCCCTTGCATTCCTATACACTACCGAAAAATCTGAAACAAATTCAGGAAACACTACCATTTACCATTGCAGCAAACAGAATAGAATACCTAGGAATAAACCTACCTAAGGAGACAAAAGACCTGTATGCAGAAAACTATAGGACACTGATGAAACAAATTAAAGATGATACAAACAGATAGAGAGATATACCGTATTATTGGATTGGAAGGATCAACATTGTGAAAATGACTCTACTACCCAAAGCAATCTACAGATTCAATGCAATCCCTATCAATCTACCAATGGCATTCTTCACAGAACTAGAACAAAAAATTTCACAATTTGTATGGAAACACAGAAGACCCCGAATAGCCAAAGCAATCTTGAGAAAGAAAAATGGAGCTGGAGGAATCAGGCTCCCAGACTTCAGACTGTACTGAGAAGCTACAGTAATCAAGACAGTATGGTAATGGCACAAAAACAGAAATATAGATCAATGGAACAGCACAGAAAGCCCAGAGATAAACCGACACACATATGGTCACCTTATTTTTGATAAAGGAGGCAAGAACACACAATGGAGAAAAGACAGCCTCTTCAATAAGCGGTGCTGGGAGAACTGGACAGCTACATGTAAAAGAATGAAATTACAACACTCCCTAACACCGTACACAAAAATAAACTCAAAATCAATTATAGACCTAAAGGTAAGGCCAGACACTATAAAACTCTTAGAGGAAAACACAGGCAGAACACTCTGACATAAATCACAGCAAGACCCTTTTTGACCCACCTCCTAGAGAAAGGGAAATAAAAACAAAAATAAACAAATGGGACCTAATGAAACTTAAAAGCTTTTGTGCACAACAAAGGAAACCATAAAGAATATGAAAAGACAACCCTCAGAATGGGAGAGAATATTTGCAAATGAAGCAACTGACTAAGGATTCATCTCCAAAATTTACAAGCAGCTCATATAGCTCAATCAAGAAAACAAACCGCCCAATCCAAAAGTGGGCAGAAGACCTAAATAGACATTTCTCCAAAGAAGATATACAGATTGCCAACAAACACATGAAAGGATGCTCAACATCACTTATCATTACAGAAATGCAAATCAAAACTACAATGAGGTATCACCTCACACCAGTTACAATGGCCATCATCAAAAAATCTACAAACAATAAATGCTGGAGAGGTTGTGGAGAAAAGGGAACCCTCTTGCACTGTTGGTGGGAAAGTAAATTGATACAGCCACTATGGAGAACAGTATGGAGGTTCCTTTAAAAACTAAAAATAGAACTACCATATGACCCAGTAATCCCACTACTGAGCATATACCCTGAGAAAACCATAATTCAAAAAGAGTCATGTACCACAAGGTTCACTGCAGCTCTGTTTACAATAGCCAGGGCATGGAAGCAAGCTAAGTGTCCCTCGACAGATGAATGGATAAAGAAGATGTGGCACATATATACAATGGAATATTACTCAGTCATAAAAAGAAACGAAATTGAGTTACTTGTAATGAGGTGGATGGACCTAGACTCTGTCACACAGAGTGAAGTAAGTCAGAAAGAAAAACAAACACCATATGCCAACACATATATATGGAATCAAAAGAAAAAATAGTTCTGAAGAACCTAGGGCCATGACAGAAAGACGCAGATGTAGAGAATGGACTTGAGTACACGGGGAGGGGGAAGGGTAAGCTTGGACAAAGTGAGAGAGTGGCATGGACATATATACACTACCAAATGTAAAACCAATAGCTAGTGGGAAGCAGCCGCATAGCACAGGGAGATCAGTTCAGTGCTTTGTGACCACCTTAGAGGGGTGGGATAGGGAGGGTGGGAGGGAGAAGCAAGAGGGAGGAGATATGGGGATATATGTATATGTATAGCCGATTCACTTTGTTATACAGCAGAAACTAACACACCATTGTAAAGCAATTATACTCTAATAAAGGTGTTAAAAAAAGATACATAGTATTGGAAATTCTAGCCAGTGCAAGTAAGTCAAATATAATAAAAAACATATAGATCAGAAAGAAAAAAATACTGTCCCAATTTGCAAGTGCCATGATTGTCTATGTAGAAAATCCCAAGAGATCAACACACAGAAACCTTCTAGAGCTAATAAGTGAATTCAACATGGTCAAAGGATACAAGATAATCATAGAAAAATCAATTGTATTTCTATAAACAGCGAACATGTGAACATGGAAATAAATACTATTTATAATCGCTCCTCCAAAAAATGAAAAAGATTTAAATATAACAAAACATATGTGGGACTTGTATGATGAAAACTACAACACAATGATGAAAGAAATCAAAGAGTCAAATAAATGGAGAAGCATATGTGTTCATGGATTACAAGACTCAAATAGCATAGATGTGAATTCTCCTTTAAATTTATATACAGGTTTAATGCAATTTGCATCAAAATCTCTGCAAGATTTTGTAAATATAGACAAGATTAGTTTAAATGTTATGTAGAAAGGTGACAGAACTAGAATGGCTAAAACAGTTTTGAAAAGAAATAAAGTGATAGGAGTCTGTCTATCTGATTTCAAGACTTACTATATAGCCGTAGGAACCAAGGTGATGTGGCATTGACCAAAGAATAAACACACAGACCAGTGGGGCAGAATAAAGAACCCAGAAATAGATGCATGTAATTTGCACAACTGGTGTTTGACAGAAATGTAAAAGTTATTCAGTAGGGGAAAGATAGCCTTTTCAACAAATGGTTCTGGAGCAACTGGACATCTATAGCAAAAAACAAGCATAAAATGAGAAACAAAAAACTCTTTGCTTATGTCTCACACTTCATACAAAAAAGTAACCCAAAATGGATCACTTAAATCTAAAATTTAAAACTATAAAAATATGTAGAAAAATACAGGATAAAATTTAGGTATCTAGAGCTAGACAAGGTGTTCTTAAATGTGATACCAAACATACAACCCATAAAATAATAAACTGATAAATTTGACTTCATCAAAATTAACTTTTACTCAGCAAAATACCCTTAAGAAGATGAAAAGAGAAGCTACAGAGTAGGATAAAATATTTACAAAATACATATCTCATACAGGACTAATATCTATAATATACAGAGAACACTCAAAACTTAACAGTAATAACAAAGAGAGTTGACCCTAGAACAATGTGGGCACTTGCTTATGGCAAGTAGAGCTCAATCAATCATTTTAGGTCTGTGGCAAGAAATGAACAAGATGTTATCTTGCTGTACCTGAAAGCAAGGATGCTAGGTAAGACTTCTGAAGACATGTCAAAAGCACTTAGGCATACCTTCAACAGCTCCCATAGACCAAAGCTGGAAAAATTTATTATCATACGTAATACTGATTGCTATTGAAAGAACCACATCAAATATAAAAAAGTCCTTGAGATCAAAATCATGGTCCAAAACTGTACTGATCACCTTTAGACACTGCATCATTGGCATCATCAGAGTACCATGCCATCATTATGAAAATTTACAAAAGGAAAGTTGATGCCTTTATTCTTCCTCTCCTTTAAGAATTGTATTTTAAGGTAATGGAAAAATAATAATAAGGGAAAGATAATCTTTATATAAGAATCACAGCTAATAAGTGCAAAAGACATGTTGGAATTAGACAATCACCATTTTGCAACTCCTAATAAAATAATGGCTCAAGACAATGGTCATTCATGGACTACTAGAACATTGAGCTAAAGGATGAGGAGGGTCTTTTAAAAGGGATGAATGAGGTTGACACCACTTAAGCTCCACTGATAAATTTTAACATCACTAAAATTGAACAATCAGATATTATGTTACTACTGATACGATGTGATAGAAAATGCACATTAGAATCTATGAAGTACTCTTCATATTTAAAAACTTGAACCTGAATTTAATCAATCCTCTAGATATAACTTTACAAGATATAGAAACAGAGCAACATGTTAAATGACAGCATAAAAATTTAATCAGCCAAACCTAAAATGTGGGAAATGCTAAACAACAAATGATCTAGTTTCTTTCAAAATTTAATGGTATAAGAGGAGATGCTCTTTAAACTCAAGAGTTTAGAGACACATTAACTAAATGCAGTATATGTACTTTGGTGGGCAGAATCTTAGTGCAACCCAACAAATACTTCAAAGACATTTTGGAAACAACTGAGGAAATTAAATATGGAATGGGTATTAGATGATATCAAGGAATTAATGTCAACTTGTTCATCATGGTTCAATTTAAACTAATTTCTTATCTATTAATGATACCTACTGATTTATTTTGAATAAAAAATATATTTGAAATTTGCTTTAAAATACCCTACAAATAAAGAAGAGAGAATAGACAAAACAAAAATGGCAGTATGTTGATGGCTGAAACTAGGTTTGGGATATACGATGGCTCATTATATAAGCATCTCTACTTTTGAGTGTGTTTGAAATTTTTCATGGTAAAATATTTTTAAACAATCATGTAACTATTCATTTGACAAGTTGAACACGTACCCTTTGCAGAACAAAGTAAGTAAAATACAGCCTTTTCTCCCAAGAAGCTCACAATCTAGTAGTGGGAGAAATAGAAGAAAAAAAAAATTGCAATGAAGTATGATACTTGCTCAAATAAGCACATTACAGTTACAGTGGGGGCACAGTGTAAGGGAAAAGACATACCCCAGGAGACATGAATCAGGACTTCAGAGAGGAGGTGATACTAGATCTGTCGTTAAGAATTTACAGGAGTTCATTCAGGTGACATGAGGAAAAGTCATTCAGAGTGACAGTAGTAAGTCCTACTTATATGTATCACTTCCTGTTTCAAGCACTGTTCTAGGCACTTCAGATTTTTAAATCATTACATCCTCAAAACAAACCTGTGAGATGTGTTATTCTTAGCACATATCCTTATTTTACAGATAAAGCAACTGAGGCCTAGAAAGGTTAAATAATCTGACCAAGATTGCATAATTTTAAATGACAGTGATAGGCAGCAAAACCAAATAGTTTGCTCTCAAACACTACTAGACTTCTTCAGTAGATGGAGTAATGTGTAACAGAGGCAAAGAGGCGTAACCCGTAACAGTACACTAGAAAACCATAAGTGTTGCTATAATATATGGTGTGAGGTGGAAAATCAGAAGGGTTATGTCAGGAAATGAGAGAAGATGGATGGTTAGTCAAAAGGCAGACCATGAGGGTTCACATATCAAGGAACGGAGTTTATACCATTTTCAAGTAAGACGGTGCAAACCAACAAAGGCTTTTAAACAATGGAGTGACACGTATTGATTTATGCAGTACAAAAATAACTTAGGCAGTGGTGAGCACAGTGGACGGGAGGGGAATCAATAAAAGGAGGCAGAGAATTCAGTTAAGAAGTGTTTTGGTCCTAGAGACAGACTGTAGGGGCCAGAGCTACGGCACTGCTGATAGACGAGGATGAAAGAGAACAGATTCAAAAGAGATTTAAGAGGAAGAAGCCATAGAATTTGGCAAAGAATTCCATATGGGAAGCACAGGGATGGGAAAGGGGGAGTTAAGGAAGTCTCTTAGGTTGCTGACTTGGGGGGTGGGAGGGAGGAGGTATGCCAACAATGAGTGGGAACATCAGAGGAGAAAGTTTTGTAATGAAGAAAGTGTGTTCACATTTGACCAGGTGAGCCTGTGGACACTGTCATATAATAATGACCCTGGATCTCAGAAGACAGACGTGTATCTGAGAGACTTCAACATACTGGCAGTATTTAAAGCCATGGAGACTAATGGGATTCACTCAAGAATCCTTCGCAGAGAAACAAAACAAAAAATCAGTGTTTTTCAAACTTCAGTTATTCAAGGACTTCAGGACTTTTGCCATGTTAGTGTACCACCTGTCCCATTGTTTACTGAATAGTTTTTGAACTGGCATGTTTTTTACTTTATTTTCAAACAAAACATTTATCACTACTGTAAAAAAAAAAACAAAACTATATTACTCAGCATAATAAATGGAAAATGACCATAAAGTTAAACTGTAATGCTGTGTCAACGTAGGTTCATCATTTATCAACAAATGCACCACTCTGATGGCGGGGCATGTGGATGGCGGGGGAGGCTGTGCCTGCAGTGGAGGGACTGGGGGTGAGGGTAGGAGGTACGTGGAAAGTCTCTGTACATTCCTCTCAATTTTGCTGTGAACCCACAACTACTCTAAAAAATAAAGCCTTTAGATAAGTAAATTCAATTTTAAACATTTGTATTTAATCCAATTAAATATTTCACTATTATCTGTGAAACTTCAGCACGTGCTTCAGCTCCTGAGAGCTGTTCTTTCTTTGTGAAAATATATTTTTTTCAGCAAGATTGTAATGAAAAACTTGCCTCAATCTAGAATACAAATTAAAAATAATTTAAAAGGAGATACGGTTGAATTTTCACCATGTGATGGGATATTATTTAATGTTCTGTGAGTCATCTCCTGTGCTCCCTTTGGAACATGGCCCACAATCAAGAAAAATTCTGCTTTACAGGAAAGACAAAGGAATCGGGTCCAGACCTATGTTTCTAGGTCAGCTGAGTAAAGGAGAGCTGGATCAGTGGACACAGAATAGACAGTGTCCAATTATACAGAATATCATCCAATAGCACAGAAAGGTTGGTCTGGGTTTTCTAGAGGCATGTTCAGGATGGTCTAGATGACAACCAAAGGAAGAAGTAGAGTCACTTGTTCCCGAGCTGTGGCTAAAGGAACTGAGGGAAACTAAAAGATCTTTTAGTTGCTCCTGCCTATCAGGTGACTAATTTGAACCTGAACCTAGCATTCTCTCTCCTCCAACATTTTGCCCTCTCTACCCTGCCCCCGACCCCAAACCCACCATCCTCTTGCTGTGCCTGGTGCTCTAGTAAAGGAACGTGAAACGAGTGTGGTGTCAAGACCCCTTACCTGCGGGAATTGTTCGCAACTGACCACACTCTCCCGATCCGCAGGCTAAAGGGCTACGTGCCCTGACCAGCTCCCAGATGTAAAAAGCCAGAAGCAAGGCAGGCAGCATAAAATGTGACAGCATGATGAAAAATCATGGGGGAGATAATACAAAAAAAACAGAAGCCTAAACTTACTATGAATCCACACTGCTCTGTGACTTCACAGTGCTCTGCTTACTTTGAAATAAAAACTGAGTGCCTTGGGCTTCCCTGGTGGCGCAGTGGTTGAGAGTCCGCCTGCCGATGAAGGGGACGCAGGTTCATGTCCCGGTCTGGGAAGATCCCACATGCCACGGAGCGGCTGGGCCCACGAGCCATGGCCACTGAGCCTGCGCGTCCGGAGCCTGTGCTCCACAACGGGAGAGACCACAACAGTGAGAGGCCCGCGTACCGCAAAATAAAAAAAAAAACTGAGTGCCTTAAACCATTATGAAGACTCTGCTGAGTATGCACTTGCATAAAAAAATGTTCTCTTCCTTTACTATTCGAAAAGGTGATTGATCATCTTCTACCCCATCAGTTCTGCACATCTTACCCCTTTTAATATGGAGTCAAAAATGAAATCAAAAATGATTTTTATAATGTGTGGTCAACAAATTACACTGGCCAAAAAAAAGAAGAAAGTTTAGCAAATCTAAAGGACTTCATTTGCATTTTTCTTTGTTTCTCACTAATCTGACAAAATTATATTTTCTGCTTTTCTTTATTGCCAAATTCCTTAGACCCTATGTGTCACCTACATTAAATATCCTAAATATACACAATTTGCTTTCAAATGTACTCATGTAACTAGTTTAGGAATAGAATTGCAGTAGAATTTGAGGGGAGTTATAACTTCAACTCAAAAGTTTTCATCCTACATGGCCTTTAGTATTTTTTAAGTCTCACTCCCACTGAAAACATCCTAAAGTTAATGATACAAAATAGATGATAAACAGATGTGAATAGAGCAAGTAGAACTCTGCAGAACATTTCTTCCAAATGTCCAAACTTCAATTTAAAACTTCAACACAAATTTAGACAAGTGTTTTCATAAAGGCTTGAGCACTGTGCATAACCAACAAGGAATAAGAATTTTTGTTCTACCCAACTAATAAAGGACCAGAGTAGAGGGAACATTTACATTGAAATCAGATGCTATGCCCATTCCAGTATAGAGCAGAAACTCTAAAAAAAAATTGTAGAACACATAATGGCATTTTTGTAATCTAGAGTAAGTTAAGACCTGCCAGCACAAAATTAGTTTATTTCCAAGTAATAAAAGCAGAATTATAAGAATGTGGGAAGCACCACTATCCTGAACAGCTCAGAGAGCACACTGGGGATGGTGGGGGGGATGGTGGGGGGGATGGTGGGGGGGATGGGGGAGGGATGGGGGAGGGATGGGGGAGGGATGGGGGAGGGATGGGGGAGGGATGGGGGAGGGATGGGGGAGGGATGGGGGAGGGATGGGGGAGGGATGGGGGGAGGGATGGCTACAGGCTATGATTATGTCATTTGGCTCTGTGTATTCCTCCACTGTCTTCCCCTCCCCACCACTGCCTCTTGTCACAGTCCATTACAGGTCTGGCGGAACGGTTTTTACTGTCTTCTCCCTGGACTGTGAGCTCCTCAGGAGCAGAGACCCTGTCATCTTTATGTCCAGCCCAATACCTAGCATGAATAAGATGCTCAATTAATGTTTGCTGCATGGTTATCATAACCTTTCACTTGGTGGGGAAAAATCATCACCTCCAGAATTAAAAGAAAAATACCATCATGTTGTGATAAATCATTCCTAGGCTGCAACGGAGAAGTGTCCCTGAAATGAACAGAGGACACAGCATTTACCGCTGTTTTTCTCTAAACGGCTGCCTTAGTTTGGGTTCCAGAAGCGGGTTCTGAGACGGAGATGTCTGTGCAGGAAGTCAGCTGGCGAGTGTCCTAAGAGTAAAACTGCTCTGGAGTAAGGCCAGCAGGATCGGACACGGGGAGAAGCCAAACTGCTGGACAGTTGCCACAGAGGCCTCAGCTGGGGGTGAGGCTCTGGAGCAGGGGGGGTCCTTTAGAGCTACCAGGATTAAGGCAAAGGACCTACACACTCTGCCTAGAGATGGGTGCCTCGCAGAGACGAGGCGGGTGAAGCGATCTTGGGGGAGGCAGCCCCCTCCTGCTGAGGGAGCTGAGGGCAACCCCCTTCTGGAGAGGACCAGCTGCAAGCCATGGGCTGCCAACAACCCTGCAGATGAGCAGGCTGACCGTGAAGAGGACTCTGGGTGATGTCCCACAGTGCCCACAACCATGCAGCTTACTCCCTCACTCAGAAGCTCAAATCTCAGACAGTATGGGAGTAACATACAGACCTGAGACCCTCGCAGTGATCCTTCTGATACGGGCGAGACGTATATAAAGGCACCAAGAGGGTCTCGGTGTACGTTATCAGGTCTTTAGACAGCAGCTGTCGATCTGTCACAATCTGTCACTTCGGCCACTTAAAATAAAATTACTGAAGACAGGGAAAACTGCCCTCCCATTGAACTATGGGAAATCACAATTAGTAGCAGTCTTTTCGTCCAAATCATGAGATTTCTTGTAACGTGCGCCAGCCTAAAGCAGATTGGTCCGCTTAGAATGAGGAAGCCTACCAGGAATGATTAAAAAGCATCCATTCAGAAAGCATTCCCAGACTCATCACCATCTGGTCAGATCTGATTATTATACAGTCAGGGAAAGTCCTGCTGGAGACACCATGGGGAGAGTTCTCCTGAGGCTGCCATTAAGCATTTGTAACAGTGGTGGGGAATGAGTGTGATGGACGACAGGCACCTTGTACCAGGTACCCTTGCATCTGATCCACTCTAGTGACTCCCCTTCCATCGGGTCCAGAGAGGTAGGAAGACGCATGAGGCTATTTTAAAGCCCCACAGTGAAGCAGAAGACACATAATTTTTCTTCAAAAGGAAGAGAATGAAAAAAATAATAATAATGCTTGAAGGCAGAGCAGCACGCGCACTTCATCCCACACTGGTCAACAACCTCCTCTCTCCAGCTAGGAACACCAAGGCCATTTTTCAAACATTCCAGATGCTTCACTGCACGCAAGACTTCCTCACCAATTTTTCAAATTAAGCACAGCCCTGAAATTTGGCTGCTCTCTCAATCTGCTTTGAAAGAGTGTCAGCAGTTTTGATATCTGCCACGTTTTATTCGCAGTAGGTTCAGGATCCCCCACAGAACAAAGCTACAAATAAAAGCTAGAAGAGAATTAGGAAGGAGAAAGCATGCTTTGCTGGGGTGCTAGCTCCACTGAACTCACAACGTGGGGAGAGAAAACCTGCTGTGATAAGACTCTTAAGTGAGAGGAAAAGAAATATCAACAAATCTCACCAAGAGATCCCAAATGCAACTCAGAAAAGCTTTCAAAAGCCCAGCATTCAATACTGGTAACAAGTAGAAGATGTCAATTACAGAATTTATGTTAATGAGACTAAGCATTAGGAGAGCTGGGTAAATCAAAAAGCCTTCCTGAGCTCTTCCAACCTTCAAAGATTTTTATCTAAGACATTTAGTAAACTACAAACAAGATGACACATGAAATAGGCTAATTTGACATCTCTTAGGCATTCGTTTAGCTAAAGTCCAGGAGATGAGAAAAGGATTGGCCATTTGCTGTTGTGCTCTTCTAGCAAAACTTGCTGGTGATCAAAAGACTTCTCAAATATAACTACTGCACCCTGGCTGCCATACAGCTGTCCTCAGCAAAGCTGGCAGTATTCAGAGCTTTTAAATCAAATGCTCTTTACCTGATATGTCATTTGTATAGCCCATTTCCCTCATTATATTAACATGTTAAGAGCTTACACTGCAGACCAAAGATCTCGAGTGTGGCAGCCATGATTTAAACCCGAGGTTCTCAACCAGGAATGATTTTGTCCCCGTGGGACATTTGACAATGTCTAGAGATGATACTGGCTGTCACAACTTGGGGGAGGGGGTGTGCTAATGGCATCTACTGGGTAGGGGCATGGATGCTAAGCATCCAACAGTGCATAGGACAGTCCCCACACACAACAAAATATCAATAGTGCCAAGGTGGAGAAACGGATTTAGACCTTGCTCTGGTTGAGAATACAGAAGTACTGTGGAAGAAAATGCTGCAGAACAGTTCAGCTTTGTGCAAAATACACATATGAAGGCCAAGAGCTTTGCTTCACTTGAAATCTACTGAACAGACCTATGTTAGGATTTCACTCTGTACATCAGAGTTTGCATTATTCTGTAGTGCAGAAATATAAGGAATTAAAGTGCCTCTGATCCCTGCCCAGGATCCTTTGCTCTTCAAGAACAGGAATACCATTTCACTGTTTTATAAGAACCCTAAACTTTTATCCCCAGTTTAGTGACTGGTTCACGTTTGCTGCTTTGCCTTGTTTCATAGATATGCTATACACAGAAGGGCAAAGATAACTTTTCGCCATTCAAAAACGTGCCTATATGTCTAGGGAACAGGGATATTAACTATTCTCTAATCCAAGACCGGTAAGATTAATAATGCATGGTAGCCCCCAACCCTTCCTTTCTTGGGGAGCTCCTTCCTTATGATTTCAGCATCTTTAATCTTAACCCATGTTACTCATCTGTTCGTAGTTATTTCCCCCTAGGTATCTTTCTACCTCCACAAATTCAAAATGCCCCAAATTTAACTTATCTGTTTGCTGAGAACTCATCTGTTTGCTGTCTTACTCCACATCCTTTCCTCTACCACTAACTACTGTGTGTCAATCAGATCAAGCATTTACACCTTTCCCTCACTTCCTCTATTTAGTCAGCTATCAGGTTCTATATACTTCCACTTTAAACCATCTCTTCCATGCCATTTAGAACTTCATACTCTATCTTGAAGACTCCCAGAGCCTCTTTTCTGGTGCTGCCGCTGACTTGAGGCATTCCCTTTCCTTCCTACCTCACCCCAACTGCATCTTTATATAATACTCATCTTCATTAAAACTCACTCATTTTCATCTATTTATGCTCTATTTACTTAAGACTTAAAGAGGTGGGTCAATATAATAAATTTCCCCATAAATTCACGTCCATCCCAAACCTCAGAACGTGACCGATTTGGAAACAGGGTTTTTGTAGATTCCTTAGTTAAGATGAGGTCATACTGGACCAGAGTGGGCCCTAAATCCAATAACTTCTGTCCTTATAAGAAGATGAGGACACACAGAGACGCGAAAACAGGGAGAGAAACAGTATGAAGATGGGGCCAAACATTAGAATCATACATCTACAAGCCAAGGAATGCAAAGGCTTGCCAGCAACAACCAGAAGCTAGGAGAGAGGCATGGAAGGGTTTCCCCCTCAGAGCCTCAAGAGGGAACCAACCTTTACCAACATCTTTTATTTTTTTATTTTTATTTTTTTTGCGGTACGCGGGCCTCTCACTGTTGTGGCCTCTCCCGTTGCGGAGCACAGGCTCCGGACACGCAGGCTCAGCGGCCATGGCTCACGGGCCCAGGAGCTCCGCGGCATGTGGGATCCTTCCGGACCAGGGCACGAACCCGTGTCCCCTGCATCGGCAGGCAGACTCTCAACCCCTGTGCCACCAGGGAAGCCCCTCTACCAACATCTTGATCTTGGATTTCTAACCTCCAGAACGGGGAGAGAATAAATTCCTGTTGTTTTAAGCCTGTTTGTGGTCATTTGTTACGGCAGCCCTAGGAAACTAATACAGGTGCCCCTGAGAGTGTGTCTCACAGTTCTCCAACTGTAGGTGACATCACTGTCCAAAGACCCCAGCTATGATGTTCTGATGTCCACAGCAGCATATACCCCAAGGCCACACTTCCCACAGGCTACTTCAAGCCAGTGACTGAGTGCAGCAGACATACAAAGCAGATCAATTCTTGAGACACACACCCTTGACAGGCTTTTTTTTTTTTTTTATGCGGTACGCAGGCCTCTCACTGTTGTGGCCTGTCCCGTTGTGGAGCACAGGCTCCGGACGCGCAGGCTCAGCGGCCATGGCTCACGGGCCCAGCCGCTCCACGGCATGCGGGATCCTCCCAGACCGGGGCACGAACCCGTGTCCCCTGCATCGGCAGGCGGACTCTCAACCACTGCGCCACCAGGGAAGCCCTTGACAGACAACTTTGACTCAAAGACACTTCCACAGCCTTGACACATTAGACTGACTACAGTCTTTAGACGCTAACACCCAACCTTCTTTCCCTCTCTCCTTCTCTTGGAATCAGACTGTATCATAGTCTGATGACTCCCTTAAGCCTCCCCAACTCCATTCCCATTTTTTCTCTTATGAGTTTCCCTAATAAAATCCACACACGTTTAGTTTTACCTTGGTGCCTACCCTTTGGAGAACTGAGAGTAACCCAGCAAGGGATTACAAAATTTGATTTTTATTTTAAATAGATTTCTTTGCCTAGGTTTGTGGAGAATGGATTCCAATTTGGCAAGATTAGAGGTGGAAAGACCAAATAAGAAGCTAATGTAGTGGCTAAAAGGAACATGCTTCTAGCTTTCAGTACCCTAGTGGTGGCAGTAGTCAGTCAGGTTCCAGATATACTTTGGCAGAAAACCTATGGAATTTGGTCATGGATCTATATGAGAGTGTGGGGGAAATGGGCATTGAGGTTGGTTTCTTCATTTCTAACAAGAGAAAATGAAAAGATACTAGTAGAATTTGCTGAGATATAGAAAACTGAAATAAGAGTAAATCCAAAACTAAAAAACTAACAGTTCAGTTTCAGTTACATTAAGATCAAAGTTATTTGGAGTCACCTAAACAGAGATGTCACACAGGGAGTTAGGTAAAAAGTGTGAAGCTCAGAAGACTTCTATATGAATTTGGGAGGTATGAGAATATAGAGTTGAAAGCTGAGGAAGTAATTAGAATCACCTAGGGAAAATATGTAGAGTGAGCAACAAAAGGGTAGTCATGAAACCTTCCAAAACGTAAAGGTCGAGAACAGAAGGACCAAGTGACAACGAATACTAAGGAAGAAAAGTGTGATTATGGTGTTTCACGCTAAGAGAAGAGAGCATATTGAGGATGAGTAGAAGGTCAACTGGTCAGATGCTGCCGGGAGTACAAGGAAGATGACTTAAAATTGTCTGTTGGCTTTGGAGACAGGAGACTTTGGTCATCTGCCATTTTGGTGGAGTAGTGAGAAGGGAAGCAAAACAGGGGTGGTCTGAGGAGAGAATGAGACTTCAGGTTAAGTTGACTCTGAGTTGGGAAATGATTTTTTTCCCAAACACATAGCACCAACAGCAAAGACAGTATTTTATTTAAAAAAAAAAAAAAAAAAAAGATACAGTCAAGAGATTTCCATTGAGTTTGGCATTTTTGAATTTATACTTTAAGCACTTACTCAGCCCTGCCTTAATAGTTTTAAATAATTATAACCATGGCCAAAAAAAAAGATAAACTTTTGTGTAGACCAGGGGCCAACAGAAATAATAATGGAGGCTAAAGCAATGCATTTATTGGCTCAGGAACCAAAAGAAAAAAAAGTAGAGCAGAGGCCCAGCATCCCGCATTCTGTTGTACCCCAAGTTCTGAGCTCTCAGCGTTGAGAGATACTTACAACAAGAAGGCAGTGCAACTATTTAGCTGGTATTCATTGGAATGATCATATCTACTTTTGAAATACTGATACTTCCATACTACTTCGTAAATAGCCTCTATCTCAAGCCCCTCGCAAGGGATTGTGTTAAGCATCAAATTATATATTAAAATAACGTTAAAAGTAAGAACTCTTAAATCATCATATCCTCTGCTTGAACTTTTCTCATTTTACTACATTCTTTAGTTGTTACTGGTAAAATCCAACTCGCCATTTTCCTTCCAAAACCACTGGCACAGCCTCTACAACTTCATTAGAAACAACATTATTCATCATGTTTAGGTTACTGGGAATCCTTGCCCATGATCTCAACCTTGACCACCACTTTATTTGGAAACTCATGGCCCCTTTTTAAGAGAAAAGATATCATTAGAGATGCTTAGACATCAGAAATAGACTACCCTTTTATTTTAGCCTAAAGTAGTAACAGTCAGGTATAATGTCAATGAAAGCTTTAAAAAATGAATATGATACTCAAATTGCAAACACTCAATATAATAGCTACTTACTCTTTAGAGATAAGGTACTAAAATAAAAATCTCAAGTTTATCTGGGATATTAGTTTGCATTTTTTACTGAGTAATAAAAAATTCTCTCTTAAAAATATTGTGTTAAGTTTAAACTGTCTGTGATCTATAAGCACATGCCTCCAAGTCATAATTAATATGGAAGTCCATGCGGTCAGAGACTAAGACTAAAGTATATGTTAAATAATTCTGAGGGTTTTCCCCAAATGAAACCTGAGCTAAGAAGCAAACCAACATCACTGTGAACTCTACTTCAATTCCCTAATTAACTATCCTTAGGTGATTTGGGAAACCAAACAAAGTCACTGGTTACCCTGACCCACAGAAAGGACACTGGATATTTTTGTTTGCAGTAATGAAGTATCTGTAGACACACTGCACATTGCAGAAATACTACAGCTACCGAAGAAAGGGCATGCATACCAAAAAGGGGAAAAATAAAACAGAAAGCATTTCAACGTAAATAATTCTGCCTTCATAGCAATACCAAGAGCCATGCAGCTTTCCGGCCAGGGTTTAAGATATCAGTGTGTGTGTGTGTGGGGGGGGGGGGGGGGGGGGGGGGGGGTGGGGGGGGGGGAGGGTCCTTCCCTGGTGGCGCAGTGGTTGAGAGTCCGCCTGCCGATGCAGGGCACACGGGTTCGTGCCCCGGTCCGGGAAGATCCCACATGCCGCGGAGCGGCTGGGCCCGTGAGCCATGGCCGCTGAGCCTGCGCGTCCGGAGCCTGTGCTCCGCAATGGGAGAGGCCACAACAGTGAAAGGCCCGCGTACCACACAAAAAAATAAATAAATAAAAATAAAAATAAAAAAAGATATCAATGGGGGCCATTTATACCTGGCAGAAAAATAAATCTTCCAAATACTCAAAAGGTACTTGTCCTGTTTTAAGCATATGTAATGGGGGAGAAGGATTTTTCCCCTCTACCTCCAGGTGCAGTTGAGCTGCCAGCAAGTGAGAGTAATGAGTGGCCCAACCTCACACATGCTCTGATCTCTGCACACCAGGCAGGCATTTGTCAAGGTGTAAATTATTTACAGTTGTCTCCGAAGGCTCTGGAAAGTTAGTGCATTTCCTTAAAATTAAACGAAAATGAAATCCTGGAACAAGTATTACATGAAATAGGGGCAAAGTAAAGGTATATTCTAAGTATTAAAGGTTGTTTTGATTGGAAAAACACACATGCACACATTCTTGCTAACACCAGGTGAAACACCAGGTTCTCATTATTCAGCTCTCTATTTCTTCCTTGTCACTTTAGACTCTAAGAATATGAATAGCAATGCTTAAATGTAAGCATGGAAACTAAACAATGGCTTAGGGGCTCATCGTTTGAGCAAATCTTCACTGAGTGATAACAGACACCCAAGAAACGCATAATTAGATAATTACTTCGTACTGACTCCATCTTCTAAAGGCTCAAGAATATTCGAAACTTCAAAGGAGCAACTCTAACTTTTCACTTAAACTCAACTGTAAGCAGAACAGTGAGGCTGACATTCTGTTTAAGAGAAGGAGGGAAGGAGAGAAGGAAACCAATCATCTGTATTAAACAATGAATCAGCGGTCAGAATGCTTTCCACCGCAAGTAACCAAATACTTGATCATGTGAAGCTTAAGTGATAAAGTTATCCCACTTCCTCATGTAACAAGAAGCTTGCAGTAGCAAGCCTAGGATTGGTTCGTTAGCGCAAAGACGCCAAACCACTGGGTCCAAGAGACTGATTTGCTTACCCTTCTCCTTACAGCCTCAAGGTGCTGGCTGACTCCTCCAAGCAGCATATCCCACTGAGAGATGAGGTGTGAGTACATGGTCTCCCTAACGGAGCACAGGAGCAGGAAACGCATCTCAGGCACTGGCACCCAAAGCAAGAAGAAAGAGGGGAAGAAAAACATCACCCCCTCACGCTGCACTCTCTCTTATCAAGGAGAAAACATGCATTTTCCCTAAACACCGCCCCACCCCCAGCAGATTCCCTGCTAGTTCTCATTGGTTAGAAGTAAGTCACATGCTCACACTTCAACCAATCAGTGGTGAAGCCCGTAGGATTGCCACGTTGGGTCGGACAAACCAGCTTCACCTGGGGCTGGTTAATTAAGGCCTGAATAGAATCAAGGGATTGTTAATAAAGAAGAGGAGAGAATGTTGTTAGACGACAAAAAGTGCCACAACTAATGCTTTTTATACCGGAGGTCAAAACATTTGGCTCAAATGGACATTTCAAGGAAAGTAATTTCTCTTTTTTCCCAGAGTAATGCATAGTTTCAACTTTACAATTATAAGCAGCAGCATCCTGGATGACCTCCCTGCTGATATAATAAAGCACTAGGAAATAGGTGCTCCCGTGCTTTCCAAGGTGGTTAGAACACCCAGTCAAGTGAAACTCCACAGATTCAAGTGAGCACTCTGAACTTCCCCAGAAGGGCATAAGCAATCACTGCAGAGTCTAGAACACAGAGTTACAGGGGAAGATACAGCTAAAGGGAAAAAATGCATTTTAGTAGCTTCTACTTCTGAGCAGTTTTCCAGCTTACGTGCAACCCGTTGCTATAATCTGATCAAGAGGTATCAAAGGTGAGGCTAACTCTGGCAAAGCATTTCTATGCTGGCAAGTTAAACACTGATTGTTCCCCAAAATGGAATGGCCAGCTTAGATTGTATCAAAGGACTAATAAATATCATCCCCTAGAACCTGAAACTGAACCAGAAATAACTCAGCTTGAGATTTAAACAATTTACTCTACCCTTTGTTACTGTGATTCTTTCTTATTTCAACTTGATCTTAATGTTCTGCTAGAGACCCCATTATGAGAACACAGTGGGGTGACAGCCAGTAGTTCCTGCAGTTGTTAACCTGAAATTCTAAGTGCAGCTCTGATCTTTCTGGACTGTGAGCTAATTCATTCACAGACGTTGAACTAGGGCCAACCACTTCAGGTGCCTACAATAAGAGATAAATGAAAGAGTTCTTCACAGCCTATTAGGGACACAGATGTAAACAATTACAAGGTGGTGTGCAGGAAGAAACAATCTGGAAAAGGGGGAGCATAACATGCAGTGCTGTGTACTCAGGATGGGCTTTGGCAGCAGAAGGGGTTCCGGCATCACCCAAATTGGGAGTCCTATGTACCTCCAGCCACACTCCTCTACTAAGGAGTTAAAAGTGCCTCTTTCCCCACTTTCTCAAGTCCCACTCTCTTGTGAAGAGCATGCAATCTGGCATTCATTCTCAACACTGGGTTGAAATCATTCTCAGGTTGTTTGGATTGTTTTTAATAAACCACATTTTCCTATAATTTACATAAAATACAATGCACCCATGTGAAGTGCATAGAACAATGAGATTTTAATACACATATATATTTATTTACTATATCCATCAAACATGGAACATTTATATCACCCAAAAAAACTCCCTCATGCCACTAGCCAACCATTGATACGATCACCCCAGGCAACCACTGATGTGATTTCTTTCCCTATAGATTATTTTTTTCTCTTCTAGACTATCATATAAATGAAATCATACAGTAGGCATTGTATGTCTGACTTCTTTAATTTAGCCAAATGTTTCTGTGGATCATTTGTTTTGCTACCTATTCTCAATATTTTATTTCTTTTCATTGCTGAGTAGCTGTTCATTTTACAGTTGTACCAGTTTATCAAAGCACCTGATGAGGGACATTTGGGTTGTTTTCAGTTTTGGAGTTTATGAATAAAACTACTCTGGACATTCTTATACACAAATTATTAGATAGATATACATTTTCATTTCTCTTTCTTGCATACCTAAGAGTGAAATTTCTGGTCATATCATGTGTATGTTACTCGTTAAGAAAACTGCTTTAAATGGCTTCCCAAAGTTGTACCATTTACATTCCCACTGACAAAGTATGAGAGTTCCGATTGCTTCACATCCTGACCAACGCTTGCTATTGTAACCTAGCAGGACCTTTCGGGGCCTTCATGGGACAGACCCTTCTCCCCACATCCTCTGCCTCCCTCATATTTGTAGAAAAGCTATAGTCTCCCAGGATTCCCCTGAGTCACAAAAGCCTAGCTCAAGAATTATTGATTGAAAGGATGCAGACAGGTAGCAACAAAAGTAGCAGTTGGGCCAGGAGAAGTAACATTTAAACAGTAATCAGCCACGTGTCAGTCACAGAATCTTTAAGTTTCTCCCTGAAGTACCTAGATAACACTATCTGATGCACATTTCCTGAGTTGTTTTATAGATGCTAAAATCCCCACCAAATGGAAGATGTTAACTACTAGATGAACACAAGCACATATAGCCCCCAGACCTACTGGAGCCTAAGGACTGATAATATTAGCCCTGTGACACAGCCCTGTTACCTCACCATCAACCAATCAGAGAATCATACATGAGCTGATCACACCCCTGAGACTCCTCTCCCTCACCTTCCCCTTAAAAACTCTTCCCTGAAACCCATTAGGGAGTTTGGGGCTTTTGAGTATGAGCTGCCATGTTCTCCTTGCTCTACCCTTGCCATAAACCTGTCTCTGCTCCAAACTCTGACGTTTTGGTTTGTTTGCTTCACTGTGCATTGGGCACACAAACTTGGGTTCGACAACATTATCATATATGTTTATTCATTTATTTACTTGTTTATTTATTTTATCCATTTTACTGGATGTCTGTCAGTATCTCATTATGATTTAATTTGCATTTCCATGACAATTAAAGATGTTGAGCATCCTGTCGTGTACATATTGATGATTCTTATTTTATTAAGTATCTGTTCCAAGCCTTTGCTCATTTTATATAAGTTGATGAATCAAATTGTTGATTTCTGCCAGAAAGCCTGCCAGAATTTTGACTGAAATTGCAACAAATCTATAGATCAATGTGTGGAGAGTTGATATCTTAACAATACTGAGTTTTTCAATTTAAGAACATGGTGTATTTCTCCATTTATTTAGGTCTTCTTTAACTTCTCCCAACAATGGTTGGTAGATTTTTGCATAAGGGACTTGCACATTCATTATTGAATTTATTCTTGTGATTATAAATGAGTTTCTAAATTGTACTTTCTAATTGTTCATTGTTAGTATGTACAAATGCAGTTGAATTTTGTATAATGATTATGGTGGTTGAATAGTGGCCCCCCAAAATCTGTGTCCACTCAGAACTTGTGACATTATTTGGAAATTGGATATTTGTGTTAGTTAAGGATCTGATGAAATCATCCTGGATTTAGGGTGGGCTTCCTTATAAGGAGATGAGAGGACACAGAGAGACACACAGAGAAGAAGGCCATGTGAAGATGGCCACAGAGACTGGAGTTAGACCTGGGGCCACCAGTTATGAGCTGAAAGAGGCGAAGAAAGATTCTTCAGTGAAGTCTTCAGGGAAGATTGTTCTACATCCAGTTTTCTAGCTGTTATGGAGATAAGCCTCATGTGATGCCTCGTTGTACCTTTTGCAACTAGTTTATTTTGGCATGTGTGTCGGTTGTCAGTTTACTGCTTCGTAACTCCAAATCCACAATTCTTTGTTCTGCATTTTTAGAGTAAAGCAAAACCCCTATGAACATCTCTCCTTTGTTAGCTGGCACAATGTTAGGCTTGCTCAGCAGAGAGGGTTGGAGGGACACTGGAAGAAGTAGTACAGAAAAGGGCTTCTTTTCCCAGTTCTAAGGTGACTTTTTTCCCCTTCCTCTGGTATGGCAGCTGGCCGCAGGGGTGCTCACTCTCCAGCCAATTTCTCTGACACTCCAGAGGGCAGCTTTCTGCAGTCCAGCTTCATGCCTCGTTGCCAGAGAGAACTTCTCCACCATCTAGCAATCCCCAGCCATACCCTTTCCCATGATGTCTGAATCTCTTGTGGTAGGAAGGGACGGCTTCCAAATTCCTTGTTACTTTTTCGGCTGTGCTCCCTGAGCCCTATGGTGGTAGCAAGTCCTATATTCCTTAGAGTCCCTTTTCTACTCATTTTAGTTATTAAAGACTTCCACAAGTCAATGTTTTTTAATATATCAAATATAACAATGGAGTGACATCTTTAAAGTACTGAAGGTGAAAAAAAAAACTGTCAGCACAGAATCGTGTATGCAATGAATATATCTTACAAAATGAAGGAGAAATAAAGACTTTTCAAATAAACAGAAACAAAGTCTGTTACTAGCAAACCTACACTATAGGAAAGATTAAAGTTCTTCAGGTAAAAGTAATAAAGCCAGAAAGTAACTTTTAATTATACAGGCAATAAAAAGCACTAAAATTGGCATAAACAAAGTTAATCTAAAACTCAAGTTTAAAATGTTTCCAAAGTCCAACGATTGTCTAAAGCATAAATGGTAGCCATGCCTTATGGGATCTCAGCACAGGTAAAAGTATAATGTGTGGCAAAACTAGCACGAAAGATGGAAGGGAAGATTGGGGATACATTGCTGGAAGATCTTTACATTACATGTAAAGTGGTATAGTGGTATTTGAAAGTAGAATGTAATTAATTTAAAAAATCACAAGAAATACCTATGACAATCTCTACAGCAAGAGAAATGAAAACTTGTGTTCACACCAAAGCCTGCACAAATAATTTTTGTGGCTTTATTCATAATCACTAAAATATAGAAGCAACCCAAATATCTCTCACCTGTAGAATGAATAAACAAACTGGCACATCCATACCACAGGATACTATTCAACAATAAAAAAGAACAAATTCCTTACTACTCAGCCATTAAAATAAAAAGAAATAATGCCATTTGCAGCAACATGGATGGACCTAGAGATTATCATACTAAGTGACGTAAGCCAGACAGAGAAAGGCATATATCATAGGATATGACTTATATGTGGAATCTAAAATATGATACAAATGAACTTATTTACAAAACAGAAACAGACTCACAGACACAGAAAACAAACTTCTGGTTACCAAAGGAGAAATGGCGGGAAGGGATAAATTAGGAGTTTGGAATTAGCAGATACAAACTACTATATGTAAAATAGATAAACAACAAGGTCCTAACTATGAAGCGATCCATATCTTAAAGAGGATGCAATAAACACTAGGACTATCTTTCAGCCCATGTATACTTGATCTTATATTCAAGAAGATAGTACACATGAAGATTTCCCCGTGCTTGCTTTTGAGAAAAAAGAAAAAGAAAAGTATGTGTGTGTGTAAAACAGAGAGACTCCAGGTATAACATGGTCGTTATAAAAATAGGTTGACCTGGGCTTCCCTGGTGGTGCAGTGGTTGAGAGTCCGCCTGCCGATGCAGGGGACAGGGGTTCGTGCCCAGGTCCGGGAAGATCCCACACACCGCGGAGCGGCTGGGCCCGTGAGCCATGGCCGCTGAGCCTGCGCGTCCGGAGCCTGTGCTCCGCAACGGGAGAGGACACAACAGTGAGGGGCCCGCGTACCGCAAAAAAATAAGTTGACCTATCATAAAGGAAACTGATTCATATACTGTTAGCGTTGAAATAGGAAGAAAATGGAACAAGATTTTCATTTTCCTCTCATCATCTTGGAGCTTGAAAAGATGAACAGGAAGCAAGAATCTGGCCAGAAACACAACCATGTTTTCACAATCTTTGTAAGGCCAGACAGGATAAAGTCCAACATCTGCAATTTGAGATGATTTTTACCATTTTAGTAAAATATACTTTAGCACATGAGCAGATACCCTTTCTTCATGCTTTCTGAAATGCACAGCCTTATCCTCTAAAGACTTCATTTTCCCAGAATGACCTCACAGCCAGCTGAAAGGACAAGATGGGCTGCCTGACTGATTATACCCTGGGAATATTTATGTAACTTCTTGATGGCAGCAAAATACTGAAAAGAGGATACAGGAGATAAAGTAATGGAAGCTGGCCTGACTTAAGCCTCATGTAATCCCTAGCATCTCCTAAATCACAAGGTAAGATTAGTCAGTGATAAAAATTATTTAACAGTTGGCAGCTGTCTGAAAGCCTGCATTTTTCTTTTGAGTGGACTGTCAAATTTAGAGAATTTATGACCTGACCTATCAAAGATATTACTTTCAAGTCCTTGACCAATTTAATAAACATTACAGACAACTATTAGTATGTTTTTTAAAAAATTTTATCATTTTTCAGCTGAATTCCATCCAGTCTGGTTCACCTAGTAAATGGTTGAATGCTACATCAAATGTTAGTTGCATCTAATCAGGACAAAGCTCAAGAAATGCTTTTCCGCTCTACTTCTGACTTTTGAAGGACTTCCATTCCAAATGTGCAAAGGAGACATTTTTCTTTCCTATATGTATAGCAAAAATAATACATTCCCTGACCTCTTAAAAACAGTCTCGGGCTTCCCTGGTGGCGCCGTGGTTGAGAGTCCACCTGCCGATGCAGGGGACACGGGTTCGTGCCCCGGTCCGGGAAGATCCCACATACCGTGGAGCGGCTGGGCCCGTGAGCCATGGCCGCTGAGCCTGCGCGTCTGGAGCCTGTGCTCCACAACGGGACAGGCCACAACAGTGAGAGACCCCCGTACCGCAAAGAAAGAACAGTCTCAAATTTTACCTTATAGGAAAATAAGAAATCTTTTATCTTTCTTTTCGTAGTCCAAGATATAATGTTACATGAAGCTCCATGCAATATAATGTAATTTTAAAAAGTTTCACATGAACAAGGATGATTCACAATGATATCCAGAGAACATACGAGGTCTTATGCAAATGTATCATTATAATAAGCTTATTTGGTATAATTCTGATCACCATTAGGATCCCTGCATTGTAACATTTAACAGCTTCCACGTAGCTCAATTCTTTTATTGCAACGTAATGCGGATATACTAGTTTTGAGTCAAAAGTGGGTTCTGCTGTGATGAAACTCCCTGAGATTTTCTCTCCAGGACCCAAATAAGTTTATTTATTAGATTGCTTTATTGATGAAAGATACAGTGAAGGGGAGCATTACACTCTGTTAAATTTTAAAGCATGTAATGTAACATATCAAATCTACAGTGGATAAAAGCATAAAGAAATTCTCTTCATTTCTTTTTCTAATGTGTGGTCTATGGCCTAGCAAAAATACTATGCTCCAGGCACAATGAAATGCATGTACTTAGGAGAACTACTAACATTTAAATATGTTCTAACAATTCAGGCACAAAAAGCCACCACAGCAAAGCTGACACTTTCTCCCCCTGATCCTGTAATACTGGACTCAATGTCAACCTCAAAAAATACATGCATGGGAGTTACAGGTTCACCCGAAAGTCAACAGTATAACTAAAAGAGAAAATCACAATCCACAGTTGGCTCCAGGGAGTGAGAATTAAAGAAAAAAATCCTGTTTCTATTTTGAATTTTGTTCAGGATGGTCTGTTTGGTTTAGCAGGTGAGGGATGAACAATCAGTAAAAACCTAATTTGAGCCTCACAGTTATAAATGTTGAGCATTTTCTTAAAGCCAACAATATTTTCTTTAATTAAACCAAAATCCTCATGTAGTACTCAAAACATCCATTTTTTATAGTTTAAATTTCAGATTTAGAAAGAGTTAAACTATAGCAACACTGGTAAGGTAAATATTAACGATCAGAATGACTGTTAGGCTTCCAGCAATCTGAGTGTTATTAATTAAGGGATTTATTACAGACATGAGACTTGACCCAACTGTGGGAGAAGACAGAGAAGTATAAGTTCAGAAGGCAAAGGTTGGGCCCAGCTCCACTGAACAGGAAGGGGACCTAATGAAGAAATCTACAGATGACTGTTGACTCTGCATTTGTTGGTGAACCCCAAGTCGCTGTAGGTCAGCAGGGCCCATAGTGGGGAAGAAAAGCTGGATGCAAAAAGGAAGAGAACAAGACAATGAAATCTGCAAAGACGAATTTAGAACAGTGAAGCCAGTGGAATGTGTCTCTCAACGCTTCTAACCTCAGTCGCACTGGTGACCTACGGATGAAGCTGGTACACTTCATGACAGAGCTACACGCATGCCTGGCCTGGGACTCAGAGACAGTAAAAGGGAGATCTGGAGAATCTGCAAGCACAGGTGATGTCTTACCTCAACAAAATGAGCCAACAAATCAGCAACAAATCAGCAAATACTCCCTATTTGATGTTCTGTAGTATAGGTTAACCACTTGTGAATATATCTTATGTTAGACACTAAAGGAATTGAAGAGGAAGCAATAGAAAAGAATGGATTAATATGTATATTACAATTGATAAGATAATATGCAAATAAATTCATATCAAGATAAGCAAGAAATTGTCCTAACTATTACGGTTCTCATTCCTCATTGGTCATATACTTGTAGCTGGTATTATACCTTCCTTTTTTTTTTTTTTTTTAAACATCTTTATTGGGGTATAATTGCTTTACAATGGTGTGTTAGTTTCTGCTTTATAACAAAGTGAATCAGCTATACATATACATATGTTCCCATATGTCTTCCCTCTTGCGTCTCCCTCCCTCCCACTCTCCCCATCCCACACTTCCAGGCTGTCCCAAAGCACCGAGCTAATATCCCTGTGCCTTGCGGCTGCTTCCCCCCAGCTATCTACCTTACTACGTTTGTTAGTGTGTATATGTCCATGACTCTCTCTCGCCCTGTCAAAACTCACCCTTCCCCCTCCCCATATCCTCAAGTCCGTTCTCCAGTAGGTCTGCGTCTTTATTCCTATCTTACCCCTAGGTTCTTCATGACATTTTTTTCCCTTAAATTCCATATATATGTGTTAGCATACGGTATTTGTCTTTTTCTTTCTGACTTACTTCACTCTGTATGACAGACTCTAGGTCTATCCATCTCATTACAAATAGCTCAATTTCATTTCTTTTTAAGGCTGAGTAATATTCCATTGTGTATATGTGCCACATCTTCTTTATCCATTCATCCGATGATGGGCGCTTAGGTTGTTTCCATGTCCTGGCTATTGTAAATAGAGCTGCAATGAACTTTTTGGTACATGACTCTTTTTGAATTTTGGTTTTCTCAGGGTATATGCCAAGTAGTGGGATTGCTGGGTCATATGGTAATTCTATTTGTAGTTTTTTAAGGAACCTCCATACTGTTCTCCACAGTGGCTGAACCAATTCACATTCCCACCAGCAGTGCAAGAGTGTCCCCTTTTCTCCACACCCTCTCCAGCATTTATTGTTTCTAGATTTTTTGATGATGGCCATTCTGACTGGTGTGAGATGATATCTCATTGTAGTTTTGATTTGCATTTCTCTAATGATTAATGATGTTGAGCATTCTTTCATGTGTTTGTTGGCATTCTGTATATCTTCTTTGGAGAAATGTCTATTTAGGTCTTCTGCCCATTTTTGGATGGGGTTGTTTGTTTTTTTGTTATTGAGCTGCATGAGCTGCTTGTAAATTTTGGAGATTAATCCTTTGTCAGTTGCTTCATTTGCAAATGTTTTCTCCCATTCTGAGGGTTGTCTTTTGGTCTTGGTTATGGTTTCCTTTGCTGTGCAAAAGCTTTGAAGTTTCATTAGGTCCCATTTGTTTATTTTTGTTTTTATTTCCATTACTCTAGGAGGTGGGTCAGAAAGGATCTTGCTGTGATTTATGTCATAGAGTGTTCTTCCTATGTTTTCTTCTAAGAGTTTGATAGTTTCTGGCCTTACATTTAGGTCTTTAATCCATTTTGAGCTTATTTTTGTGTATGGTGTTAGGGAGTGATCTAATCTCATACTTTTACATGTACCTGTCCAGTTTTCCCAGCACCATTTATTGAAGAGGCTGTCCTTTCTCCACTGTACATTCCTGCCTCCTTTATCAAAGATAAGGTGTCCATATGTGCGTGGGTTTATCTCTGGGCTTTCTATCCTGTTCCACTGATCTATCTTTCTGTTTTTGTGCCAGTACCATACTGTCTTGATTACTGTTGCTTTGTAATATAGTCTAAAGTCAGGGAGCCTTATTCCTCCAGCTCCTTTTTTCGTTCTCAAGATTGCTTTGGCTATTCGGGGTCTTTTGTGTTTCCATACAAATTGCGAAATTTTTTGTTCTAGTTCTGTGAAAAATGCCAGTGGTAGTTTGATAGGGATTGCATTGAATCTGTAGATTGCTTTGGGTAGTAGAGTCATTTTCACAATGTTGATTCTTCCCATCCAAGAACATGGTATATCTCTCCATCTATTTGTATCATCTTTAATTTCTTTCATCAGTGTCTTATAATTTTCTGCATACAGGTCTTTCGTATCCTTAGGTAGGTTTATTCCTAGATATTTTATTCTTTTTGTTGCAATGGTAAATGGGAGTGTTTTCTTGATTTCACTTTCAGATTTTTCATCATTAGTATATAGGAATGCCAGAGATTTCTGTGCATTAATTTTGTATCCTGCTACTTTACCAAATTCATTGATTAGCTCTAGTAGTTTTCTGGTAGCATCTTTAGGATTCTCTATGTATAGTATCATGTCATCTGCAAACACTGACAGCTTTACTTCTTCTTTTCCGATTTGGATTCCTTTTCTTCTCTGATTGCTGTGGCTAAAACTTCCAAAACTATGTTGAATAAGAGTGGTGAGAGTGGGCAACCTTGTCTTGTTCCTGATCTTAGTGGAAATGCTTTCAGTTTTTCACCATTGAGGATGATGTTTGCTGTGGGCTTGTCATATATGGCTTTTATTATGTTTAGGAAAGTTCCCTCTATGCCTACTTTCTGGAGGGTTTTTATCATAAATGGGTGTTGAATTTTGTCGAAAGCCTTCTCTGCATCTATTGAGATGATCATATGGTTTTTCTCCTTCAATTTGTTAATATGGTTTATCACATTGATAGATTTGCGTATATTGAAGAATCCTTGCATTCCTGGAATAAACCCCACTTGATCATGGTGTATGATCCTTTTAATGTGCTTTTGGATTCTGTTTGCTAGTATTTTGTTGAGGATTTTTGCATCTATGTTCATCAGTGATATTGGCCTGTAGTTTTCTTTCTTTGTGACATCCTTGTCTGGTTTTGGTATCAAGGTGATGGTGGCTTCGTAGAAGGAATTTGGGAGTGTTCCTCCCTCTGCTATATTTTGGAAGAGTTTGAGAAGGATAGGTGTTAGCTCTTCTCTAAACGTTTGATAGAATTCACCTGTGAAGCCATCTGGTCCTGGGCTTTTGTTTGTTGGAAGGTTTTTAATCACAGTTTCAATTTCAGTGCTTGTGATTGGTCTGTTCATATTTTCTATTTCTTCCTGATTCAGTCTTGGCAGGTTGTGCATTTCTAAGAATTTGTCCATTTCTTCCAGATTGTCCATTTTATTGGCATAGAGTTGCTTGTAGTAATCTCTCATGATTTTTTTTATTTCTGCAGTGTCAGTTGTTACTTCTCCTTTTTCATTTCTAATTCTATTGATTTGAGTCTTCTCCCTTTTTTTCTTGATGAGTCTGGCTAGTGGTTTATCTATTTTGTTTATCTTCTCAAAGAACCAGCTTTTAGTTTTATTGATCTTTGCTATTGTTTCCTTCATTTCTTTTTCATTTATTTCTGATCTGATTTTTATGATTTCTTTCCTTCTGCTAGCTTTGGGGTTTTTTTGTTCTTCTTTCTCTAATTGCTTGAGGTGCAAGGTTAGGTTGTTTATTCGAGATGTTTCCTGCTTCTTAAGGTGGGCTTGTATTGCTATAAACTTCCCCCTTAGAACTGCTTTTGCTGCATCCCATAGGTTTTGGGTCGTTGTGTCTCCATTGTCATTTGTTTCTAGGTATTTTTTTATTTCCTCTTTGATTTCTTCAGTGATCACTTCATTATTAAGTAGTGTATTGTTTAGCCTCCATGTGTTTGTATTTTTTACAGATCTTTTCCTGTAATTGATATCTAGTCTCATGGCGTTGTGGTCAGAAAAGATACTTGATACAATTTCAGTTTTCTTAAATTTACCAAGGCTTGATTTGTGACCCAAGATATGATCTATCCTGGAGAATGTTCCATGAGCACTTGAGAAAAATGTGTATTCTGTTGTTTTTGGATGGAGTGTCCTATAAATATCAATTAAGTCCATCTTGTTTAATGTATCATTTAAAGCTTGTGTTTCCTTATTTATTTTCATTTTGGATGATCTGTCCATGGGTGAAAGTGGGGTGTTAAAGTCCCCTACTATGAATGTGTTACTGTTGATCTCCCCTTTTATGGTTGTTAGTATTTGCCTTATGTATTGAGGTGCTCCTATGTTGGGTGCATAAATATTTACAATTGTTATATCTTCTTCTTGGATCGATCCCTTGATCATTATGTAGTGTCCTTCTTTGTCCCTTTTAATAGTCCTTATTTTAAAGTCTATTTTGTCTGATATGAGAATTGCTACTCCAGCTTTCATTTGGTTTCCATTTGCATGGAATATCTTTTTCCATCCCCTTACTTTCAGTCTGTATGTGTCTCTAGTTCTGAAGTGGGTCTCTTGTAGACAGCATATATAAGGGTCTTGTTTTTGTATCCATTCAGCCAATCTGTGTCTTTTGGTGGGAGCATTTAGTCCATTTACATTTAAGGTAATTATCGATATGTATGTTCCTATTTCCATTTTATATATTGTTTAGGGTTCGCTACTATAGGTCATTTCCTTCTCTTGTGTTTCGTGTCTAGAGAAGTTCCTTTAGCATTTGTTGTAAAGCTGGTTTGGTGGTGCTGAACTCTCTCAGCTTTTGCTTGTCTGTAAAGGTTTTAATTTCTCCATCAAATGTGAATGAGATCCTTGCTGGATAGAGTAGTCTTGGTTGCAGGCTATTCTCCTTCATCACTTTCAGTATGTCCTGCCACTCCCTTCTGGCTTGTAGGGTTTCTGCTGAGAGATCAGCTGTTAACCTTATGGGGATTCCCTTGTGTGTTATTTGTTGTTTTTCCCTTGCTGCTTTTAATATGCTTTCTTTGTATTTAATTTTTGACAGTTTGATTAATATGTGTCTTGGCATGTTTCTCCTTGTATTTATCCTGTATGGGACCCTCTGTGCTTCCTGGACTTGATTAACTATTTCCTTTCCCATATTAGGGAAGTTTTCAACTATAATCTCTTCAAATATTTTCTCAGTCCCTTTCTTTCTTTCTTCTTCTTCTGGAACCCCTATAATTCGAATATTGGTGCGTTTCATGTTGTCCCAGAGATCTCTGAGACTGTCCTCAGTTCTTTTCATTCTTTTTTCTTTATTCTGCTCTGCAGTAGTTATTTCCACTACTTTATCTTCCAGGTCACTTATCCGTTCTTCTGCCTCAGTTATTCTGCTATTGATCCTATCTAGAGTGATTTTAATTTCATTTATTGCATTGTTCATCGTTGCTTGTTTCATCTTTAGTTCTTGTAGGTCCTTGTTAACTGTTTCTTGCATTTTGTCCATTCTAATTCCAAGATTTCGGATCATCCTTACTATCATTATTCTGAATTCTTTTTCAGGTAGATTGCCTATTTCCTCTTCATTTGTTAGGTCTGGTGGGTTTTTATCTTGCTCCTTCATCTGCTGTGTGTTTTTCTGTCTTCTCATTTTGCTTATCTTACTGTGTTTGGGGTCTCCTTTTTGCAGGCTGCACTTTCGTAGTTCCCGTTGTTTTTGATGTCTGTCTCCAGTGGCTAAGGCTGTTTCAGCGGGTTGTGTAGGCTTCCTGGTGGAGGGGACTAGTGCCTGTGTTGTGCTGGATGAGGCTGGATCTTGTCTCTCTAGTGGGCAGGTTCACGTCTGGTGGTGTGTTTTGGGGTGTCTGTGGCCTTATTATGATTTTAGGCAGCCTCTCTGCTAATGGGTGGGGTTGTGTTCCTGTTTTGCTAGTTGTTTGGCATAGGTTGTCCAGCACTGTGGCTTGCTGGTCGTTGAGTGAAGCTGGGTGCTGGTGTTAAGATGGAGGTCTCTGGGATATTTCCACCGTTTAATATTATGTGGAGCTGGGAGGTCTCTTGTTGACCAGTGTCCTGAAGTTGGCTCTCCTACCTCAGAGGCAGAGCCCTGACTCCTGGCTGGAGCACCAAGAGCCTTTCATCCACACAGCTCAGAATAGAAGGGAGAAAAAGTAGGGAGAATTAGTAGAAGTATGAGTAAAGAAAGAAGGAAAGGAGGAAAGGAAGGAAGGAAGAAAGAAGCAAAGAAGGAAAGAAAGGAGGGAGGGAGGGAGGGAGGGAGGAAGGAAGGAAGGAGGGAAAGAAGGAAAAAAGACAGAAAGAAAGATGATACAGTAAAAATAAAATAAAGTATAATATAGTTATTGAATTAAAAAATATTTAGAAAAAAAAAAGGGACGGATAGAACCTTAGGACAAATGTTGGAAGCAAAGCTATACAGAGAAAATCTTACACAGAAGCATACACATACACCTTCACAAAAAGAGGTAAAGGGGGAAAAATCATAAATCCTGCTCCCTGAGACCACCTCCTCAATTTGGGGTGATTCGTTGTCTAAAGGAGGGAAGGAAGGAAGGAAAGAAAGAACGAAGGTAAAGTATAATAAAGTTATTACAATTAAACCTAATTATTAAGAAAAAGAATTTTTAAAAAAAAGTCATGGACGGATAGAGCCCTAGGACAAATGGTGGAAGCAAGAGTATACAGACAAGATCTCACACAGAAGCATACACGTACACATTCACAAAAAGAGGAAAAGGGAAAAAAATCATAGATCTCGCTCCTAAATTCCACCTCTTCAATTTGGGATCATTCCTTGTCTATTCAGGTATTCCACAGATGCAGGGTATATCAAGTTGATTGTGGAGCTTTAATCCGCTGCTTCTGTGGCTGCTGGGAGAGATTTCCCTTTCTCTTCTTTGTTCTCACAGCTCACAGGAGCTCAGCTTTGGATTTGGCCCTGCCTCTGCGTGTAGGTCGCTGGAGGGCGTCTGTTTTTTCGCTCAGACAGGACGGGGTTAAAGGAGCCGCTGATTCGGGGCCTCCGGCTTACTCAGGCCGGGGGTTGGGGGATGGGGGAAGGAGGGGCACTGCGTGCAGGGCCAGCCTGCGGCGGCAGAGGCAGCGTGACGTTGCGGCAGAGGCCGGCGTGACGTTGCACCAGCCTGAGGCCCGCCGTGCGTTGTCCCGGGGAAGTTGTCCCTGGATCCCGGGAACCTGGCAGTGGCGGGCTGCACAGGCTCCGCGGAAGAGGGGTGTGGAGAGTGACCTGTGCTCGCACACAGGCCCCTTGGTGGCGGCGGCAGCAGCAGCCTTAGCGTCTCCCGCCCGGCTCTTGGGTCCGCGGTTTTAGCCGCGGCTCGCGCCCGTCTCTGGGGTTTGCGCTTTCAGCCGCGGCTCGCGCCCGTCTCGGGGGCTCGCGCCCGTCTCTGGGGTTCGCGCTTTTAGCCGCGGCTCGCGCCCGTCTTTGGAGATCCTTTAAGCAGCGCTCTTAAACCCCTCTCCTCGCGCACCAGGAAACAAAGAGGGAAGAAAAAGTCTCTTGCCTCTTCGGCCGGTGCAGGCTTTTCCCCGAACTCCCTCCCGGCTAGTCGTGGTGCACTAACCCCTTCAGGCTATGTTCAAGCCGCCAACCCCAGTCCTCTCCCTGAGCTCCGTCCAAAACCAAAACCCGAGCCTCAGCTCGCAGCCCCGCCCGCCCCGGCGGGTGAGCAGACAAGCCTCTCGGGTTGGTGAGTGCTGGTCGGCACTGATCGTCTGTGCAGGAATCTCCCCGCTTTGCCCTCCGCACCCGTCGCTGTGCACTATGCCGCGGTCCCGAAACTCCCCCCTCTGCCTCCCGCAGTCTCCGCCCGCGGAGGGGCTTCCTAGTGTGTGGAAACTTTTCCTCCTTCACAGCTCCCTCCCACTGGTGCAGGTGCCGTCCTTATTCTTTTGTCTCTGTTTTTTCTTTTGCCCTACCCAGTTACGTGGGGAGTTTCTTGCCTTTTGGGAGGTCTGAGGTCTTCTGCCAGCCTTCAGTAGGAGTTCTGTAGGAGTTGTTCCACGTGTGGATGTATTTCTGGTGTATCCGTGGGGAGGAAGGCGATCTCCGCGTCTTACTCTTCCGCCATCTTCAAGGTCCCCTCCCACCTTCCTTCTTTCACTACCTATTACATATTCCCTTTGCCTCTGAAGCAATTTGACTGCTCAAGTTTCCTCACCTGGTGAAATGACCCAAACCTTCATTTTTGAAGTATTTGGTCCACTTGTATTAGATTATTATAGTTTTCCTATTAAGTCTTATTACAGGTGATGGAGGTACTAAGAGGCACCCCAAGGACGTCTGTATTCCAGACATACTCCTCCCAAGCCCCCACAGCATGGTAGCAATACATTTGTTCTCTTCATAATCGTGATAAACAACCCGAGCCAGGACAGCACCCCTTTCTTTGCCGGTTGATTCACTAGCATGAAAAACCCCAAGCGGCCAGTACCAACTTCCAGATTAAGAGAAACTGTACATGTCCCCGGGGTGAAAGAATTACTCCCTTGGGAACTCAGACCTCTAAACAAGCAGAGCCTAAAATCACTGGGACAGGGAACCAATATTTTGCTAACGGATCACCAGGAGGACTGCGAGAGAACCCACTCTCATTTTTACCCTTTGATTCCAAGACCCACAAATCCTGACTTTGGGAGAACAGGACCATGTATTGGACAGTGATGTAGAGCATATAGCACATCCTGGAGGATGCTGCCCCAACCCTGCCATGTGCTGTCATCTAGCTGGTGCTGTAATAAAGTCTTCAAAAGACCATTTCACCACTCCATCTGGCCTATTCTAGCTACTACAGACGGTTAAAAAAAAGCGTTTTTCCATGTAAATAGTGATATACCAAGTTATGAAGGTATGTCAGTTTGCTCCAAAAACAAACCACATCTGGAACAGCAGCTAGAATTGGAGCTAACACCCAATTAAGGGGATGCTAATCCACTGATATTCTCCAAGATCCATCTGTCTGCTGAGCCAATATGCAAGCTGTGAGGACGTGAGTCACCATTTTTCAAGCACACGGTGGGGGCCATATTCTCTACAATCACTTCAGATGTGTGCTGCTGTCTTTGATATATGATTTTGGTAGACAGAAGAAGATCTAGGCGCTACCACCTGACCTTTCTTATCAAAATAGCCACCCTACCACCTTGGTCAGGGAACCAGTGTGGGGATTCTGCCAGTGCTGAGCATGCCTATTTCAACTATGCAATTGCAAACCAGGGAAATAACCACAGGATGGATTTAAGGACCCATTGTCCCACTAATACCCAAATCAAAACTTCTTTGATTACCTTGCATCCATAAGCCTCTTGTCTGACTAGTGGACCACAATGGCATTTGGGGTTTCTTGGAATGTCTGTCATGAGACCACTATCCAGTAATTCTCTAAAACACTGGTTATTTACCCTTTTTCAACTTACCACACTGGTAAATAGCAGTAGGTCCCTTTGAGGAATGTTGAAAAAATTTCCAGTATAAAATGTTGGCTATGTCAAAGGATCCTTCCTCAAGGAGACCTGGCCTTCCCTTCATTCAAGGTACTCTGGGTCTGGAAACCAGCTTGTGTTTGGGGATTGATTGAGAAGAACGACTCTATTGCTGTTATTCAAGACAGATCTTTGTTTCTAGACCTAGAGTTTGCCACTTAAACAATTCAAGTAAGACTACAGGCGACTGTAAAAATATTTCAATTTTATAGACACCATGATCATCAAAGATCTCCCTCTCTCTTTACAGGTCGAATTCTGATTACTGCTTTAGTTCTGCTGTCCAGTATGGTAACTACACCCACCTTGCTTCTGGCAATTAAGTGTCACTTTTTGGTCCCTGCCCCCCAGGGACCTCAACATCCCCTTTGAATTCGAGGAGTCCAGTTTGATGACAGCATGCCACTGTCAGTCCTAACCTATAGAGAATTGCCACTATAGAGCTCTCCAGGGATGCTGAGCTCCTTTACATATATATATTTCTTAGAGCCCAGATGAAGGGAGTGCCCTCTGGACCCTCCTGCGGGACATGGTTCAGGGTTGGGTGCAAAGGTCTTACATAACAGATCCACTCTTGCATCACAATCTTTCTAAGCCTTTGAATACCTTTCTCTACAGTACATCAAGAAACTTCTGAAATTTCAACTTCAATTAGTATAGGTCATCTTTGGGCCCCTGTTTCAGTAAACAAACCAAGGAAACTCTTAGAGTCATCCTAGCTACTTAAGCTAAAATATTAAATCCAGAATCTCTCCTTAGCTCATCCAGATCAACAAATTCAGCCCAAAACAAGATTATATTTCTCCCACGCTGTTCCAACTACCTTAGAATTCATTCCCATACATGTGCTCCAGGATTCTGTCAATATAATTAGTAAAACTGCAGTTATCTTGGTGTGTATGGCAGTGTTTCGTGTATCGTATTTTGTATCTAACGCTCTAAGCTGGCACCAGGATTTTTAGTCTGATTACAGATCTAAAAGGTATTGGATGGAAGTAGGTCCTAAGAAGGATCAGCAGTGCTTTGCAAGGCTTTTACCTCAAAGAAGGCTTCATGTTCTTCAGGCAAGTAGAGCCTACCCTCCACAGACAATGGATAAAGAGCCTCTTATTCTAACAGACTCAGCAGAATTTGAGTCCAATGTCCTCCACTCTATCAGAGTCTGTCCATATGCCCTCACTTCAATGTTTTGGTTTCCACTTCTTGCAAATCAATATAATCAACATAAGAAATTCTGTAAGATTGTACATGGATGGACCTAGAGATTGTCATACTGAGTGAAGTAAGTCTGACAGAAAAAGACAAATATCATATGATATTGTTTATATGTGGCATCTAAAAAAAATTGTACAAAAGAACTTATTTACAAAACAGAAATAGAGTCACAGACACAGAAAACAAACTTATGGTTACCAGGGGGGAAAGGGGTGGAGGGATAAATTGGGAGTTTGGGATTGACATAAACACACTACTATATATAAAATACGTAACTAAATAAGGACCTACTGTATAGCACAGGGAGCTCTACTCAATACTCTGTAATGGCCTATATGGGAAAAGAGTCTAAAAAAGAGTGGATATATATGTACAATTGATGCACTTTGCTGTACAGTAGAAACTAACACATTTTAAATCAACTATACTCAATAAAAAATTTTTAAAAAAAGAAAAGAAAGAAATTCTTCAAGGCTGTGAATTCAATTTGCATTGAAATTTAGGCACCTTCAGGACTAGACTTCAGGTTTGGTTTTCAGAAATCTCAGCCCTATGTTTACAGAAAATAAAAGTTTATTTTAGGGCAGTCATAAACGCATTTTAGTCTGTTCTCTGAATCTTGAGACTACCATTTTCTTTCTTCAAGTTCTCCCCTACACTTAGAAATAGCCCAGTGTCTAGCAGAACACCATTTACCAGTTACCAGTCCCAGGGGAGGATTCCAAACACTTCTGCCCATTGCATCTTGGTATCAAAGTGACCAGGGAGAATATAGCAGAGTCAGGCACTGGATGGAACAATATTTTACTCATAAAGAGAAGAGACAGAGCAAGATCCACTTCAATAGTGGATATCAGTCACCCAGGGCCAAAGGGTCTCTCCTGCCAGCTGACACAGGACATTTGGCTCACATGCACCCCTCTCATGCCTCAACAGATGGCTTCTATCGCCTCCTCTCAGAGAACAGACATAGCATTGGGGTCAGCCAAGTTCTATATGATGCTCGCACACAGCAGAACAAAAGAACATATCTTGGGCTAACAACAGAGAAAGATCTTCCCATGCAAAATGATAAGCTTGGCACTGGCTGTGTGAGCTCTTTCTGCCAAGCTCAAGGCCCATCTTGAAGAGGTTGAATGGGAGTCGAAAGACTCATACACCAAACTGCCTTTCTCAACATGGAGCATGAGTATCTTACCATAGCATGTCATGGACCACCAGTGTCTCCTTTATCACGGGCAACAGTGTCATTAATGCTGTTCAATTTCATCAGATCAGAAAAATACTTTCAGATAATCCAGAACCAGTACAGATACCCTATCTTCAAGTTTCTGTTGTTACGGAAGCTCCAAAGTCACAGACCTGTGTGACAACTGAAGGGAAAAATCCTGCTTCTATTTTGAATTTTGTTCAGAATGATCTAAAGTTTACTCAGTAGGCAAAGGGCTAAAAAAAACCAGAAAATTAATTTAAACTTCAAAGTTACGATCACATTCTTAAAGCCCACAAAATTCCATTCAATTAAGCAAAAATATAAACAATGTTCAAAACCTCCAGAGGTGGGACTTCCCTGGTGGCACAGTGGTTAAGAATCTGCCTATCAATGCAGGGGACACGGGTTCGAGCCCTGGTCCAGGAATATCTCACATGCCGCAGAGCAACTGAGCCTGTGCGCCACAACCTATGAGCCTGTGAGCCACAACTATTGAGCCTGCGTGCCACAACTGCTGAAGCCCACGTGCCTAGAGCCCATGCTCTGGAACAAGAGAAGCCACCGCAATGAGAAGCCTGTGTGCCACAACGAAGAGTAGCCCCTGCTCGCCACAGCTAGAGAAAGCCCGCACACGGCAACGAAGACCCAACTCAGCCAAAAATAAAAAAATAAATAAATCTATAAAAATGAAAAAAAAACCTCCAATGTTTTCTTTATTATATGTCTCAAGTTTAGAAAGAACTAGAAAATGACAATGTTTTCAATATGTTAAATGTTAGTATTACTGATTAGCTTGAGTGCTCAGACTAAATCCTAAAAAGGAAATAAATGAGAGATGGCTACACTAGGTTTACCAGGGAAAACAATTTTCACAAGGCAATGCATTTGCTTAAGCAGAGCATATGGTCTGGATGGCAATTAATACAAGCCCTGTGGTGTAATATTTGCCTGCCTGTGTGTAGCAAAACATCTTTTTTCACATCATCCTATTACAATAAAATGCATTTACAGCAGAAGTTAAGTGCACCGTCAGCTCAGCAAAAGCCAATGGTTGGTACCTTTGTATCTCTTTCAGTATAGAAAAGACTTCCTCTCTGCTTCCTCTTAAGCTTTAAAAGGCAGGGTTTAAAAAACAGCAGAAAAATCCTCTTTGAGATTGCTTTTAAGCTGACTAGCTGACATGTAATGATTATCAGATACTACACTGGAAGGTAATTAGGCATATATAAGCATCCATTTCAGGCCCTGAAAAACTCTACCTTCAAAACCAACTCTTAAGGTACTTGAATAGAGAACAGAACAAAACTGAGTGTCATTATCCAAATGATGCTCTCCCTAACATCAGACAAGGCACTAACATCCAACCTGTCCCTTCAAGGGCCCTACTCACAGCGCCAAGCAAACGCTGGCAGGTCCCTCCAAGCTTACTCTTTCTAGACATAAAGCCATGAAACAATGCCAAAGTATTCGCTGTGACTTGGCTCCTTGAAAACATTCTCTTTTAATGCACTGTATTCACCAACAAGTGAAGGTCCGAGTGAATTATGTCTGGCATGTCAATTTCTTTCTACAAGAGAGGAATTTTCACTCTATTCATTTTTGTTTACAAATGCAAACTTTGCTTAAGTCTATTCAAAAAAGCACATTAATGCATTCCAGAAGGTGTTGCAATCGCATTAGTTGAGTCTTTGGGGTCCATTGCTTCTTTTTAAACATCAGCTTTCACTGAACTCCCCAAAGTACAGAGTCACTTTTTAAGACTGCAGTATTAGTAAAGCACAAGGTCATGTGACAAAGTCAGTAGTCAAAAGAGTAAGATTCTCAAATAAACTGATTTCTCTGAACTTTTGGTGACCTTAGACATGCCCCTGTTTCCCTCCCACCAAGTCAAACATTCATCTTACTTCCACAAGGATCTCAGTCCCACCAGGTCGAATACTAACGAGGGAAAGACCTTCATCTGAGTAACCTCATCAGAACAGAACAGACGTCTTACACGTTTATTATGGCAAAGGTCTTTGTAGAAAACTGGCACACAGAAAGGTCGGTCATCAGGGGGTTGGAAAGCAAGGATGCCCAAATGTTCATAATCACCTGCACCATCCTGCAGCTACTGAACAAGAGAGAGGCATCACCAATGCATTTTTAAGCCTCTTTAGTCTCTTATATTCTAAGATAGGCTCCTCCACCTCGTTACATGTAGAATTATAAAACATATACAGAAAAGTGCTCGTCATGAATGTATGATTTGATGGAGTCTCACAAGCAGATCATTATCCAACTCAAGAACCAGAACGCTGCCAGAACCTCTGATGGCAGCTTCCCCTTATTTTGAACCACCACACCTATGCTGGATACCAAGGAGTCAGTGCCAGCCTACTTCACAACCGTGAATTATATAAGCTACTTATTGCAGACCAGCATATAAAACTTTTAGGGGACGCAATTTATATATCACTGAGCTCAAAATATACCCAGAGTTCAACCACTTCTTGCCACCCCACACTGCTACCATTTCTTGCCTGGAAGCTTACAATAACCTCCCAAGTGATAATTCCTGCTCTTTTCTTTTCCATTCAGAATACTCTTAAACTAGAAGCTAACGTGAATATTTTTAAATGGATATCCCATCATGCCATTCAGATCATATCATTTCACCCCCCTATTAGTGATGTTTCTTAGTCCTGGTTCCACATTGAGTGACTTCAAAACGGCCAGTGCCTGGGTTCATCCCCCACGGATTCTAATTTAATTGGTCCAGGATGTGGCCTGAAATCCCCCGGTGATTCTAATATACAGACCTTAAGGCCCAATGTGAGGTACACATTCCCTCTGATTTCATCTCATAACTGTGCTTCCTCACTTACACCATCCCAGACACACTGGCGGCCTCTCTCTCTGTTCCTTGAAGCCGAGGGACAAGCTCCCATCTCAGCCTGGAACAGTGAGCACCTGTCACTGAGCCAGAGCTCAAGAAATGTTTACTAAATACACAAATGATCTTTTCAAGTAATGAAAACCCTGCTAAAGAGGTTTGAGTCAGCACCCAAGAGCCAATAATGGGACATCAGTTGTGATCATCAGCATTAAGCACATTCTAAACCAAAACTGGTCAAATGAAAACAACCCAGGTGTGATTTCCAGCAAAGTAGTGATAGGCTCTCTGCACCTCACACTTTAGACAAAAGAAACCTCTAGAGAAAAGGTCATACCTTCTTTCATGGGGCACTCAGAGCTTTCAGGACTGCCAGACATCTAAAAGCCTCCAGAAATTATATATATATAATTCCCCAGAAATGGGAAATAGACTGATTTTAACCTCTCTCTTGCATATATACTTTTTTATATTTTCTTTGCAAATTACTCACCTTGGGTATTAGAAACTGTGTAACATATGATTATGGAAGTGCTCTCATTTGCAATGATTGCTTTAAAGCACATGGAACGGCATCCACCCCACCCCCGAACTCTCAACTGCCTCAAGAGGACTTTCCTAGAGAAATTTAACACACTAATTCCATTTATTTTCCCCAGGAAATAAATCTTGAAATAAGAGCTCCTGAACTTTCTACCCTGACTAAAATATTAGGCTAAAATGTTTTCTGAAGTACCAAGCTGATTAGAAAGATTAGGGGGTGGAGGGGTTGGAGAGAGAGAGAAACTCATCAGTACAGCAGAAAATGAACAGGTCAGCAAATACAGGGCAAATATTTCCAGCTGTACCCGTAAGCACTGCTGACAAGTCACAATTCCACTGGGCCCAAGCTTTCCTCTTCCTCAAAGGGGCTAACCCATTGTCCATCCCCACCTGCCTCAGAAACAGTGAAATTCCTGAGGCTTACAGTTGAGAAAATTGTTACAGTCTCTTCATGCTTTGCTGTTTATATTATTATCACCGCTGATAATGAAAAACAAACTGTGATCCTTTGTAGTTCTGATACTCACCCTGATATCCAATCTATTTGAACACACTGTAAAATTCTTTGTAGTCTCAACAAATATTTCATGAAATAATAAAACTCTCACCGTTCTGAATTCTTTTCTACTTCCCGCACATTCAGCTTCATATAGGAATTTCTTACTATAGAAATTGCATAAAGAGTCTTCCAAAATTGGGGTTTCTATTTAAATTCTATTCTAGTGACAAAATTCCATTCTACTAAACTGCAAATCAGACAATTTGTTTTGCTTCATTTTTCTTTTCTCGCATCCCCATGAAAATCCTATTTCCTAGTATTCTATCAGTTAGAAAGTTAAATAAATACTTTAAAGAATAAAAAAATAACCAAAAGTTCACCATTTAAAGTTCATCATTAGAGGGCTTCCTTGGTGGCGCAGTGGTTGACAGTCGCCTGCCGATGCAGGGGACACGGGTTTGTGCCCCGGTTCAGGAAGATCCCACATGCCACTGAGTGGCTGGGCCCGTGAGCCATGGCCTCTGAGCCTGCGTGTCTGGAGCCTGTGCTCCGCAATGGGAGAGGCCACAGCAGTGAGAGGCCCGCGTACCGCATAAATAAATAAAGTTCATCATTAGAGATAACAAATGCTGGTTAAGATATGGAGAAAACCTCATACACTGTTGGTGGGAACATATCCTTGTTCGGCCACTGTGGAAAATAATAAAGAGGTTCCTCAAAAATTATAAAAAGAACTATCATAGGATCCAGCAATTCCACTTCCAGGTGTTTATCCAGAGGAAATGAAACCATTATCTTTTTTTTTTAATTTTTATTTATTTTTTTATTTTTGGCTGCATTCTTCGTTGCTGCATGCAGGCTTTCCCTAGTTGCGGTGAGTGGGGTCTACTCGTTGTTGTGGTGTGCCGGCTTCTCATTGCAGTGGCTTCTCTTGTTGCAGAGCACGGGCTCTAGGCGCATGGGCTTCAGTAGTTGTGGCACATGGGCTCTAGAGCACAGGCTCAGTAGTTGTGGTGCACAGGGCTTAGTTGCTCCCCAGCACGTGGGATCTTCCCGGACCAGGGCTCGAACTCGTGTCCCCTGCATTGGCAGGCAGATTTTTAACCACTGCGCCGCCAGAGAAATCCCAAAACCAGTATCTTAAAGAGATATCTGTACTCCCATATTCATAGCAGTATTATTCACAATAGCCAACCTAAATGTCCATCAACGAATGAATGGCTAAAGAAAATTACACACAATGGAATATTATTCAGCCTTAAAAAAAAGAAAGTCTGTCATTTGCAACACCATGGATGAACCTGGAGTGCATTATGCTAAGTGATGTAAGCCAGACAGAAAAAGACAAATACCTCATAGTATCACTAAAATGAGGAATGTTAAAAAACTTTTTTTAAAGTTGAAATCATAGAAACAGACTAGAAAAGCTGTTGCCACGGGGTAGGGGATGGAGGAAATAGGGAGAGAGGTTGATAAAAGGACACAAACTTTCTGTTATAAGATGAATAAGCTCCAAGGATCTAACATATAACATGGTAACTGTAGTTGATAACAGTCTATTGTATAACTGAAATTTACTAAGGCTAGAACTTAATTGTCCTCACCAAAAATAAAAAGGTAAATATGTGAGGTTATGAATCTGTTAATTAACTTGATGGGGGAACCATCTCACAATGTATACATATATCAGATCATGTTGTACACTTTAAATATCTTACATTTTTGTCAATTATACCCCAATAAAACTAGGGGGAAAAGTTCATCATTCAACTTAGTTTATGCAAACTGGTGGAATAAACAACTAGCTTATTCAATAAGTATTTATCGAATACTACTTACTGCACTCATATTTTTGGCACTACAACAGTAAACAAACACACACAGTCCCTAACGTCCTTCACATTATCACCTAAAGAGGGAGAGAAATATTTATCATTAAGAAAATAAATAAATATATTTATCCTCATTCAAAAAGTATTTATTAAGCTCATGTTACAGACTAGGAGCTGAGTAAAAATGGTGAACAAAATATACATCACCAATATTGTTATAAAGCCTAATGAGGAAGACAAACATTAAACAAAGTACCAACTGTGATAAATTCTATAAAGGAAAGTAACAGGGTTCTATAAGACAGAATAATGAATATTTTCAGGCAGTGAAATTTTAATAGAGAAATGAAAAATGAGTGGTTATTAGACATATGATGTGTTTAGCAAAGAACAGTCTGAGAAGATTGGGAAGGTTTGTGCAAAGGCCCTGAGCAGAAATTACCTGCTGGTTTTAGAAGCCTTGTGAAACTACAGTAATAATGCCCAGAGAGAATATTTTGATATGAGGTAGGCAAAGATCATATCATAGCTGATGCGGTTAATTACTTAAGAATATGGAATTCCTTCAGAATTACTAAAGAACATATTTATCAGAGTTTTAAATTTAATTCGTTAATGTACTGCTTCACAAAGCATCTTGCATGGATCATTGTTTCCATTTTTAATAATTTCATAGTCCAACGTGTGCAAAATTCCAGCTTACACAAAATTAAGTCATTTTTCTTTCTGCAGAACTTCTCAAAGAGTTAATTGTAAATATTCATAACAGAGAAAGCAAAGTCATATTTGACAAACTTGATATCATGGAACTCCTTTTGCAGAGTATCTCAGTGGACTATTATGTACATGGAACATACTTTGAGAAATAGTGCATTTATTAAATGAATTTATTCAAAAAGTATTTACTGAGGATCTACTACATTATGATCCCTGTTCTGAATTCCACGGACAAAATGAATAATGAGTAGACTAGCTGCCCTAGAGAAACGGAGGACCTAGTGGAAGAGAGTGATACCCATAAATCAGATTGCTATGCAAAATGACAGTTATTCTAGACATATGTGCAAGTTGATATGGTAACACACAAGTGGGAATATCAGCACTTATTCCATTAGGTCTGAAGGAGACTGAATTTTGAGTTGGGACTAATTCTTTTAAAATCATAAGTGATGTAAAGTATATTCCAAGACAATTTCTTTTTTAAAATAGGGAATTATAAAATGTAAAAACTGAATGAGACCTTGGAGATAGTCTAGCTCAAGTTTCTCATTTACCCATAAGAGGAAACTGAGGCTCAGGTGAAGCAGTTTACTTACATAAGTTAGTGACAAAGTCAAGACAAAAATCTCTTGACTTCTAGTCCAGTGTCAAGGGCATTTTATTAATTATATCACAGGATAGCACATTCATGACATCAGAGCATTTTCTCTAAATGATTTCAAGATACTGAAAGACATTTTTCACTTCTTAGCTAAAAATTTTCACATTCTTTGGGCTACGTTTACAATCAACCAGGCCCTGGAAACCCAGGTTTGAGGCACTTGAAGCCACCATTACTCTCTTTCTTATAATCCCAAATTCAAGTCAACAAGTCGTCTCAGGTGATGAACTTAAACAGTTCCTTGTCAAAGGCTAAAATTTTCCTTTTGGTTTGGGGGTTATGGTAACTTTAGGACTCTAATCTTTCTGTAAACATGACTAAACATTAAACAAATGTCAACAACGGCATCTTCTAGTTCACAGAATAAAAAGGAAATTGTCAAAAATGATTATTGATATTATATAATTTAAATTATATTGCAGGGTACTAAAAATGAAACTGAATAATCCATTTGTCATATATTCACATCTTTTAATAAAAAGAAGTAAGCAAAGAACATAACGTTTTTTTTCACTTCTTTACCTGTGAGCGATCAAAGGCTTTAGGCATGATTTTTGATGTCATTAGAGGGGAAGAACTCTAAACAGTGTAAAGATTCTGCCACCCTAAAGAATATACAATGGAAAAAAGAGAGTGTCTTCAGCAAGTGGTATTCAGAAAACTGGACAGCCACATGTAAATCAATGAAGTTAGAATACACCCTCATACCATACACAAAAATAAAATCAAAATGGCTTAAAGACTTAAATATAAGACGTGACATCATAAAACTCTTAAAAGAGAACATAGGCAAAACATTCTCTGACATAAATTGTACGAATGTTTTCTTAGGTCAGTCTCCCAAGGCAACAGAAATAAAAGCAAAAAGTAAATGGGAACTAATCAAACTTTCTTACTGTGTCTTCAAATGGCTTTTGTTCTGTGAGTACACCCCTGTTATCTCCTCCTTTTCTTAGGGGAACACTAGTCATATTGAAATAAGGTCCCACCCTTATGATTTCGTTTAACTTTAATTACCTCTTCAAAAGTCCTATCTCCAAACATAGCCACATTGGTGATTAGGGTTCCAACAGATGAATTTGGGAGAACACAATTCACATAAGACCCTATACACCTAGGGACAGCCTTGCTAAAAAAACATTCCTTTTATGTCAAATCAAGATACCTCAGCACCATCTAATAATTGTTATTTGGCAGCCATAAAAATATTTCCAGGGTGTTGTGGGTAATTTGAAAAAAAAAAAAAGAACAAGTTTTCCAGGTTAAAATGGCATCTGAACAGCAAGCTACATACACCATGGTTTTCAAAGCGATCTCCACAGGCAATTCATCATCTAGCACCACAAAATGTGAGGAAACACTCAAACAAAATCATATGCTGGAGAAAAAATTTAGGATCAAATGCACAACTCAATATTCATGATCGGAGGTAAAGTTTTTTTAAAAAACACATTTACAGAAAAAAAGGAGCAGAACCAAAGATACATCTTTATTTGCGAATTTGCTTAAAATTATCGGAACATGTGTTTTCTGTATACTTCCACCTTCTTTTAACCAAGTAACAAATGGATACATCACTCCTCAGGCCAAAAACAAAATTAAAGTTCTCAAAGCGTCATGACCCCTTTTAAATTTGTGTTAGAGATATCATTAGTTAACTTATCTGCTAGTGAAGTAGTAAGTCACCTCGGCCTGAAACCATTCATACAACTTGAAATTTTCAGAGTAGTTCAAAAACAAGAAGATTTTGACTGGATGAAAGGTTGAATAAAATTATTATCAGTCTGAGAAAGTCTTATATTTAGGACTGACAGATCTTGGATCTGTCAAACTACCTACTTACTAGATGAATACCTTTATTTCCCAGCAAATAAGTTGGGAGTATTGAAAGTATTGAGAATAATATCAGATCACAAAAGATCGAAAAAACTTTTAAGGAAGACACTGCAGCCTCCTGGATATCTGATCCAAAAAGAAGGGAAGCACTTTAATCTCAGCACTGAATTCCACGCTTGTCATGATCCTTAGGAGCAACATAAATGTTTGATAGATTAGGAAAAAGAAAATATGGTTTTTATCAAAATAATTTTCTAATCATTTATCTGAAGCAACCATTTATAATGAAACACACTGAAGAGATCAATAGGACAGTAAATCTTTAGAACACACAAGATAGTTATCTCTACATTATAAAATGAATAAGTTCAAATATAAATGTGAGCGTCTATTATATAGTCTCATTTAATGTGGACCACTCAAGACATCTGCTGAGAACTGGTTCTGTAAAATATAAAATTGCATCTATGTTCAGGCTCTATTTCTACATATATCTGCCTTCCCCTGCCCTCCATTCAAAATAAATAAATCAAATTTTGAAAGAGTGAGTGCCTTACGTTCATTTGACATCATATTAGTCAGGATTCTCCAGGGAAACAGAACCAGTATATCTATATAGAGAGGTATTTATTTATTTATTTTTAATTAATTTATTTATTCACTTATTTAATTTTTGGCTGCATTGGGTCTTCGCTGCTGCATGCGGGTTTTCTATAGTTGCTGAGAGCGGGGGCTACTCTTTGTTGTGGTGTGCAGGCTTCTCATTGTGGTGGCTTCTCTTGTTGCAGAGCACAGGCTCTAGGTGCATGGGCTTCAGTAGTTGTGGCACGTGGGCTCAGTAGTTGTGGCTCACAGGCTTAGTTGCTCAGCAGCATGTGGGATCTTACTGGACGAGGGCTCAAACCCATGTCCCCTGCACTGGCAGGCGGATTCTTAACCACTGCACCACCAGGGAAGCCCAAGAGGCATTTATTATAAGGAATCAACTCACATGATACGGAAGCTGACAAGTCCCAAGATCTGGAGACCCAGGTGAATGCAGGGTGCGGTTCTAGCTCAAGTCCAAAGGCCTGAGACCCAGGAGAGCAAATGGCGTAAGTTCCAGTCTAAAAGCCAGCAGGCTGCAGGCCCATGAAGAGCCAATTTTTCAGTTGAAGTTTGAAAGCAGGAAAAGACCAATATCCCAGCTCAAACAGTCAGGCAGGAGGAGTACTCCCTTATTCAAAGAACGGTCAGGCTTTTTGTTCAATTCATGCCTTCAACTGATTGGATGAGATCCACCCACATTAGGGAGGGCAACCTACCTTACTCAGTCTACCAACTTAAATATCAATCTCCTACAGAAAAACCTTCACAAATACATCCAGAATAACGTTTGACCAAATGTCTGAGCACCCCACGGCCGAGTCAAGCTGACACGTAAAATTAGCCATCACAGCATCTTTCCAAATAAATACAGATAACTTTTAAATTTTTGTGAAATACTAATCCTTCTCTTATGGAAAGTAATGAACAAGATTTCTCCAGTGTTAGAAAAGCAAAGAAAATGGTTAACTTTGGAATACAGCAGGGTACAGAAATGTATTTCTAAGAAAAAGTCAGAAGAACAAAAGTAGAATCTTTAAATCTTGTATCAGACACAAAATTTCTTTTTATGATGCATTCATGATGGAAGAGAGATTATCCTGAAGGGACAAAACAAACAACCCTCTTGAAATTCTCTGTCCCTAAGGAATCAAGTTCAGTCACAGCAAAGAAACCTGTGACCTTTCAAACATAGAACAGTAAATATTCTACTAAAGAGCACAAAATTCCTTTGGAACAATATTATCAAAGGCATAGAAGGAGAAAATTCTTTAAGTCTGACAATGATCTGTTAAGAAATCATAAGATAATATTATAACATATAGAACATACAGCTGACTCTTGAACAATGCGGCGGTTAGGAGCACTAATCCCCTATGCAGTTGAAAATCTAAATATAACTTTTGACTCCCCCAAAACTTACCTACTAATGACCTGCTGTCGACCAGAAGCCTTACCGATAACATAAACAGTTAACACATATTTTGTACATTATATGTATTATATACTATATTTTTATAATAAAGCTAAATAAAAGAAAATGTTAAGAAAATCATAAGAGAAAATACACTTACAGTCTGTACTATAATTATCAATACCATGAGTTCATGTTTTCCATTTACAAGATGAGTCATATGTCAGCACCTACATCAATATTGCCTTAAATGATACAAAGTGCTGTAGCTGTTACACCCATTACTAACACTAGACATCAAAAATGAAAATAAAATGTGAAAAAATTCATATTTGTTTACAGGTATAATGATTCATACATTGATAGTGAAGAAGTAGCCACAGGACTGCTTTACAATTACCTAATGTAAAAAACGCTTCATGGTAGCCTAGCCTATACACTAATGAATAAATTGTCATAAAATTCTTTTGGCATACAGTATACAGTCATATTCATAATACAGTATTGGAAATATTGTTACATTAAAGAAAACACTTCCCTGTGATGACAGGCTGATACACAGTTTCTTCAACTACAAGGGGGGGCGGAGAGAGAGAGAGAATCATATTGTTCAGTAATGTAATTCTTTGAAAAAGAAGTAATAAAACAGTAATAAAACACATTACTAATTTTATATTCAATATCACTTGCCTTAAGCCTATGTAAGGATAGACTACTATGTATATGTATTTTACACATTCTTGATATACTTAACTTTTTCTTAATTTTTTCAATATGTCTAGGCTATGTTTCATCTGCAAATTTTTTTTAATTGTCACAAATCTTCAAAAAAATTTTCCAATATATTTGTTGAAAAATATCTGCGTATAACTGGACCTGTGCACTTCAATCCCGTGTTGCTCGAGGGTCAACTGCATAGCATATAATAATATGAAAATAAAATAATATTATATCTCAAAAATTCTATCATATTTTAGCAGACCTCAACTCTCCTATCTCGTGCAAATTTATGTAATTAGATCATTCCTGTAAATCTTAAGTTTAATGCCTATTCCTAATGATAAAGAAAGAGCAAAATGGAAAACATCCTTTAACTGCTAAATTGATCTTTAATTTGGTCAAAATTTATCAAGCACCTACCTCCCACAGTTCCTGTTTAGGAAAATTAGCTCATGTTTCCAGATTGTTCTAACTTGTAAGCAAATCTAGAAATTCATTGTGTGTGTACATGGTGACTCTATGTGCATGTGTGTGTGTATGCATGTGCACATGTATGAAAACTAAATTTAAATTATAACAATTGAATCAAATTTTTAAAATACAATTTGAGCTAAGTAAAGCATATTTATGGTCCAAATTTGACCCAAGACTTCCACTTTCCCTACTTTGGATGATACCATCATTTCTCTCTATAATTCTAATGCATCTTTTAACTGCCTGGTAACTCTGTCTTATACAATAAAACTTTAGGGTTCATCACATTCTTCCTATACATCCAAAGCAGTGTCATCATTCTTGGTGGCTTCAAAAAGGAAAGAATTTATTACACATCACTCTAATCCTATCATTTCTTAACATCCTCAGTTCCAGTGACATCCATTTCATCTTCACTCCAACAGTCACATCCAGGACCTCCTCCCTGGTCCAGGTTCAACAGTACCTAGTAAGATGCTGGTCTACCACAAACTCCAAAACTAAAACATTACTCTCTCTGACCTCAGCTTGCTTTCCTCTAGGATCTCTCACAAGTTACATCCACAGCATCTGTTCTTTTGACTTATTGAGACCACTAGTCCTTGATCTTTTCAATGGGGACCTATCTCTTATTTTCAGCCTTTACTGTCTTCTCTATATTCTCTAGACTTCACGTAACATCAACAACTCTCTTGCTATTATCTGTAATAACTATCTCGTATTTTCCTTCCATCAACTGTTCCTAGCTAAACGCCAAAATAGGATCAATCCAACTTCTCATCTTCCCTGCACCTGCACCCAGATACTGGTAGGCATTTCAAGCAAAACTGCAAAAATAGATGAGGAAGAGTTCCCAAGATGACAGAGTAGGAAGACCCTGAGCTCACCTTCTCTCACAGGCACACCAAAATTACAACTATTTACAGAACAACTATTACTTTTTAATTTTTATTGGAGTATAGTTGATTTACAATGTTGTATTAGCCTCAGGTGTAGAGCAAAGTGAATCAGTTATACATATACATATATCCACTCTTTTTTTTTTAGATTCTTTTCCCATATAGGTCATTACAGAGTACTGAGTAGAGTTCCCTGTGCTATACAGCAGGTTCTTATTAGTTATCTTTTTTATATATAGTAGTGTGTATATGTCAATTCCAGTCTTCCAATTTATCCCTCCCCCCCCCACTTATCCCCTGGTAACCATAAGGCTGTCTTCCACATCTGTGACTGTACTTCTGTTTTGTAAATAAGTTCATTTGTACCCTTGTTTTTTTTAGATTCCTCATATAAGTGATATCATATGATATTTGTCTTTCTGTTTGATTTACTTCACTCAGTACGACAATCTCTAGGTCCATCCGTGTTGCTACAAATAGCATTATTTTGTTCTTTTTTATGGCTGAGTAATATTCCATTGTATATATGTACCACATCTTCTTTATCCATTCCTCTGTTGTTGGAAATTTAGGTTGCTTCCATGTCCTAGCTATGGTAGATAGTGTTGCAAAGAACACTGGGGTGCATGTATCTTTTTGCATTAGGGTTTTCTCTGGATATATGCCCAGGAGTGGGATTGCTGGGTCATATACTAGAGACCCCACTCAATTTCTAGGGCAGGCTCTGATCACCATAACACCAATCAAACCTCCTATCAAGGGGATAACAGCACAAGCCTCTGGATCAACCTCCCCTACAAGGGGGCAGACACCAGAAGCAAGAGGAACTACAATCCTGCAGCTTGCAGAAAGTAGGCCACAACACAGTAAGTTTGACAAAATGAGACAACAAAAAAATATGTTGCAGATGAAAGAGCAAGATAAAAACCTACAAGAACAAACCTAAATGAAGAGGAGATAAGCAATCTATCTGCAAAAGAATTCAGAGTAATGATAGTAAAGATGACCTAAGATCTTGGAAAAAGAATGGAGGCATGGATTGAGAAGATACAAGAAAAGTTTAACAAAGACCTAGAAGAACTAAAGAACAAACAGAGATGAACAAGATAATAACTAAAATGAAAAATACACTAGAAGGAATCAATAACAGAAGAACATATAAGTGACCTGGAAGACAGAATGCTGGAAATCTCTGCCTCAGAATAGAATAAAGAAAAAAGAATGAAAAGAAATGAGGACAGTCTCAGATACCTCTGGGACAACATTAAATTATAGGGGTCTCAGAAGAAGATAAAAAAGAGAAAGGGCCTGAGAAAATATTTGAAGAGATTATAGTCAAAAACGTCCCTAACATGGGAAAGGTAATAGTCACCCAAGTCCACGAAGCACAGTGTCTCATACAGGATAAACCCAAGAAGGAACACACCAAAACACATATTAATCAAACTATCAAAAATTAAATACAAACAAAAAATATTAAAAGCAACAAAGGGAAAAGCAACAAATAACATACAAGGGAATCCCCATAAGATTACCAGATGATTTTTCAGCAGAAACTCTGCAGGCTAGAAGGGAGTGGCAGGATACATTTAAAGTGTGAAAGGGAAACACCTACAACCAAGAATACTCTACCCAGCAAGGATCTCATTCAGATTTGATGGAGAAACCAAAAGATTTACAGACAAGCAAAAACTAAGAGAATTCAATACCACCAAACCAGCTTTACAACAAATGCAGGAACTTCCCCAGGCAAGAAATACAAGAGAAGAGAACAAAAGAGGAATGGAAGAAAAAAGACCTACAAAAACAAACCCCAACAATTAAGAAAATGGCAATAGGAATATACATACCAATAATTACCTTAAATGTAAATGGATTAAATGCTCCAACCAAAAGACATAGACAATAGATACAAAAACAAGACCCATATATATGCTGTGTATGAGACTCACTTCAGACCTAGGGACACATACAGGCTGAAAGTGAGGGGATGGAAAAAGATATTCCATGCAAATGGAAATCAACAGAACAACTATTAATGAAAAAAACCAGAACCTACTGGAAAGGATCTTCTGCAACTAAAGATATAAAGAAGGAGCCACAAGAAGATGGGTAGGAGGGGTGGAGTAGTGGTATAGTCCGGACTCATACCCTGGGTGGGCAACCCACAAATGAGAGAATAATTACAATTGCAGTGGTTCTCCCCAAGAAGCAAGGGGTCTGAGCCCCACATCAGGTTGCCCTGTCCAGGAGTCCCATGTTGGCAAGACAAGCACCCAGAACATTTGGCTTTGAAGGCCAGTGGAGCTTAATTTTGGTAATCTCAGAGAGCTGTGGGAAATAGAGACGCGAGTCTTAAAGGGTGCACACAAAATCTCACGTGCTCTGGGACCCAGAGCAGAAGCCGTAATTTGAAAGGAACCTGCGTCAGACCTATCTGCTGATCTTGGAGAGTGTTCCAGAGATGCAGGAGGCAACTGGAGCTCACTCTGGGGACAGAGACACTGGTTGCAGCCATCTTGGGAGCTTCATTCTACCACATGGACACTGGTGCTGGCAAGCACCATTCTGGAATCCTCCCTCTAGCTTATTAGCCTCAGGACCCAGCCCCACCTCCACCCACCAGCCCATAGGCACCATTACTGGAAGTCTCAGGCCAAACAACTAACTGTGTGGGGAAACAGCCCCACCCACCAGCAGACAGGCTACCTTGAGACCACCTGAGCCCACTGCTACCTCTGGACACGGCCCTGCCCAACAGAGGGCCCAGGACTGGCCCCCACACACTACGTGCAGGCACTAGACCCAGGACCCTGACGGTCCTACAGCCAGAAACCCTGGAACCCAGCTCTGCCCACCAGTGGGCAGGCCCCACCCACAGCAACCCTGCTCTAGCCTCAGAACCAGAATCACCCACCCACAGAGAACAGGTTCAGGACAAATACAGCCCCACAGCCTGCCAGCCAGCACCAGCCATGGGACTGGCTGGGTCCTGGACATGCCCACCAACAGGCCAAAACAAGCTTTAAGACACCTCAGACGCTGCAGCCACCTGTTTCAGGAACCAGCCCCACAAACCAGTGGTCAGACACAAGCTCTGGGATCCCTAGGCCCTGCAGCCAGACCCCAGGACTTGGCTCTGCCCTCTAGTGGACTAGCATTAGCCCCACTAACTGGCCTCATCCACCAATGGCAGACCCCAGCCCCAGGATCTCCTGGACCCCAACTTCACCAACCACTAGCCCCAGGGTTCCACCTCATGAACCCACCCTGCCAACTAGCAGCCCACAGCCTCCACACAAGGCAAGGCCTGGCAATCAACCAGACCAGGGGCCAACCATGCCGAGCAGACCACCCATAATAGTCAGGCCACCACAACAGAAGGACCCACACAGCTTACATAAGGGGCATGCCTAAAGCGTACAGCTTTGGTGATGATGGGGGAGTGTGCTGCTGGGATGCACAGGATGTCTCATACAAAAGGCCACTTCTTCAATGTCAGGAAATGTAACCAACCTACCAGATGCATAGAAATAAAAACAGCAAATTAGGCAAAATGAGGCAACAGAAGAATGTGTTCAAAATGAATTAACAAGAAGAACAAACTGAAGTGGAGATAGGCAATATACCTGAGAAAGAGTTTAATGTAATGATCATAAAAATGATCAAATAACTCAGGAGAAGAATGAAAGAACAGAGCTAGAAGTTAAAGGTTTTCAACAAGGATTTAGAAAATATAAAGGAGAACCAAACAGAGATGAAGAATACAATAACTGAAATGAAAAATACCCTAGAAGGAATCAACAGTAGACTAAATGACATAGAGGAATGGATCAGTGAGCTAGAAGAAAAAGTAGTGGAAATCACTGAAGATGAACAGAAAAAAAGAATAAAAAGAAATGAGGATGGTTTAAGAGACCTTTGAGACAACATCAAGTGCACTAATATTTGCATTATAGGGGTCCCAGAAGAAGAGAGAAAACCATATCATCTCATATCTGTTAGAATGACTATCATCGAAAAGATCACAAACAACGAATGTTGGCAAGGATGTGGAAGAAAGGAAAACCTTGCACACTGTTGGTGGGAATGTTAATTGGTACAGCCACTGTGGAAAACATTATGGAGGTTCCTCAAAACATTAAAAATACAACTACCATATGATCCAACAATTCCACTCTTGATTATGTATCCCCATGTTCATAGCAGCATTTTTTACAATCACCAAGATATGGAAGCAACCCATATCTTGTGTTGGGTTCCATAAGAGAGAAATGGATAAAGAAGGTGTGGTATGCATATACAATGGAATACTACTCAGCTATAAAAAAGAATGAAATTTTGCCATTTGCAACAATGTGGATGGATCTGGAGAGTATTATCCTTAGTGAAATAAGTCAGAGAAAGACAAATACTGGATGTTATTTCTTATGTGTGGAATCTAAAAAATAAAACAAACTAGTGAATATAACAAAAAAGAAACAGACCCACAAATATAGAGAACAAACCAGTGGTTACCAGTGGGGAGAAGGAAGTGGGGAGGGGCAAGATATGGGCAGGGGATTAAGAGGTGCAACTACTTTGTATAAAATAAATAAGCTATAAGGATATATTGTACAGCCCAGGGAATATAGCCAACATTTTGTAATAACTATAAATGGAGTATAACCTTTAAAATTCTTGAATCATTATGTGTACATCTGAAACTAATATAAAATATTGTAAATCAACTATACTTCAGTTAAAAAAAAAACTGCACAAGTAGGTACATTGGTATCACAACACATTTTAGATCTCCAGTGTTAACAAAGGGATACTGCTGCTTGCCAAGCTTTCTGATGTTTCCTTCATCTAAAAGCTTTCTCATTCACTCTTCAAAGCATGTATTTCAAACCTCTTCATTACCCTCAAGTGCTACCAATGCCCTCATCATTCCTTCCTCCTCTACAGAGAAAAATAGAAGCCAGTGGAAGGAAACTCAGTTCTTTGCACCTCAGTTCTTTGGAACCATGCTTACTCTTTTTCTTTTCTTCCTCTCACAGTGAAGAGGAACTTCTTGGACTAATGTTTCCCTCCATGCTCTGGATCCATCCACAGCTTCCTCCTTGGGGGCCTCTTTCTGTTTATTCTCTCTCTCTTTTTCTTAATATTATTTTCTCTTGTTCTGTCATTCACCCAAAGAAAACTTAAACATGCTTATATTTCTGTTATATTAAAAAAAATACTGTGGTACATGTCTTTTTTTGAATTATGGTTTTCTCAGGGTACATGCCCAGTAGTGGGATCGCTGGGTCGTATGGTAGTTCTATTTTTAGTTTTTTAAGGAACCTCCATACTGTTTTCCATAGTGGTTGTATCAATTTACATTCCCACCAACAGTGCAGGAGTGTTCCCTTTTCACCACACCCTTTCCAGCATTTACTATTTCTAGATTTTTTGATAATGGCCATTCTGACCAGCATGAGGTAATACCTCACTGTAGTTTTGACTTGCATTTCTCTAATAATTAGTGATGTTAAGCATGGTATTTATGAACCTAGTTTCAGGGCAGGAATGAAGATGTAGATGTAGAGAATGTACTTGAGGACACGGGGTGGGAGGGGGAAGCTGGGGCGAAGTGAGAGTAGCATCGACATATATACACTAACAAATGTCAAATAGTTAGCTGGTGGGAAGCAGCCGCATAGCACAGGGAGATCAGCTCGGTGCTTTGTGATGACCTAGAGGGGTGGGATAGGGAGGATGGGAGGGAGGCTCAAGAGGGAGGCAATATGGGGATATATGTATGCATATGGCTGATTCACTTCGGTGTACAACAGAAACTAACAGAGTATTGTGAAGTAATTATACTCCAATAAAGATCTATTAAAAAAAAAAGACTATGTCTCCCTCCACAGCTGCCTTGTCTCTCATTTATCTTCATTTATTCAACAAATTAGTACATACTACACAGTTCTCTGAGTTGTCCACTTATTTTGTTTCCACTTCCTCACCTCCTATTTACTTCTCAACCCATGTCAGGTGTCTACCATCAGTTCACTAAAATAGCTCTGACTATTATGACCAATGACCTCTATTTTGGTAAATCCAATAGTCACGTGCAGGTCTTATTTGACGCCTCTGCAGCACGTAACACTGTTGGGTGCTCCCTTTTATGTGAAACTCTATCTTTCCTTGATGTAGGCGGTGCCACATTTTCCTCATGATCTTGGCTACTTTTTCTCAGATGGGATATGCAAAAAATGGACCTTTTCTATTCATTGCTTAAATGTTCATACTCTCTACCCTCTACTCTTTTAGTCTACAAATTCTCTCCCTAAATAACTGCATTCATGCTCATGACTGCAATTTCCACACTAGTTCAGTGTCCTCCTGAGTTCCAGAAAAGTTAATGCAGTTGCAAAGACATTTATCCATTTAAATATCTCGAGCTCCACTGGCACAAAAATGAACCAATAACCGATCCCACAAATGTGTTCCTCTTTCTGTATTTCCCATCCCCATGAAAAACAGCAAAATCCTGCCAACTAAATAAAACCCTCTTACATCTCCCATCCCAGGAAAACGCTGCAAAATTCCCTCTAGCTGATCATGCCAAAAACCTGTATGTTGTTTATAACCTTCTTCTTCCTCATCTGGTTGGTTCCACCTCCTCAAAATTTTGCAAAGCTGGCACTTCCATTGGTCTTCGCTGCTAAATTCAAAATGCCATTATCCCCTTGTGTGTTCACTCTAACAGCTTCCCACATGGTCTCTTCACTTCTGCTGCCACTCCCACTACCACCCATTCTATTCTCACACTGCAGCCTGAGTGATCTTTCAAAAGCATAGGTCTAAATACATTACTCTCTTGTTTAAAATCTCTCAACAGCTAATCATTTCTTCCTGAATAAAGTGTAAAACAATAGAAGAGCTTAAAAGAACTGAATAATTTACACAGGTAAATGCTTTTCCTATTGCAACCGTGCAAGGAATTCTTAGGAGATATTTAAAAACATAAAGCTGTAAATCCTATAATCTGCTCCAAAATAATAATAATAATTAACATTATATAGCACTCCTATTTAAAAACACTTTCACATATGTTATTTCATTTGGTACTTTTGAAAGCACTTGATAAGGTTCATTGTCCTCACTTTATGGATAAGGAAATGGAGAAGTTAAGTGGCTTACCCAAGGTCAATTAGCCGCTAAGTGACATGATCGTCACTCAAATTCAAGTAAAACTAAATCACTTTATAGAAGAGACTTTAAAGCATCTTTAAAGCATCTTTTAAAGCATCTTTTTGGAGTTTCAGTAAATTGTTTGGAATGAGATTGAAGCCAGTGCCATGTTGAATTGTGACAGATGGTGAGTAAGTAGTTACATAGATACATATACAAAGAGATCTCAGTTCAGAATTAAAAATAATATTTAAAGGGACTTCCCTGGCAGTCCAGTGGTTAAGACTCCACTCTTCCACTGCAGGGGGTGCAGGTTTGATCCCTGGTTGGGGAACTAAGATCCCATATGCTGCATGTGGGCACAGCCAAAAATATAATAAAAATTTAAAAATTTTAGAAAATAATACTCAAAAACAGAAATCTAATCAATAGCACTTTAAAAGGATTATGGAGGCTAACTGAGTCGGATTTAACCCTGGGGTGAAAGGACAGTTCAACATATCCAAATCAATTAATGTGATATACCACAGTGACAGAATAAAAGAGTAAAACCACATGATCATCTTGATAGATGCAGGAAAAGCATTTTACATCCATTCATGATAAAAAGAAAAACTCAACAAAATACATATAGAAGGAACATGATAAAGGCCATATATGAAAAGTTCACAGCTAACATCATAATCAATGAGGAAAACTGAAAGCTTTTCCTCTATGATCTGGTACAAGGCAAGGATGCCCACTCTCACCACTTCTATTCAATATAGTGTTAGAAATCCTAGTGAGAGCATTGAGATAAGAAAAAATAAATAAAAGGCATGCAAATCAGAGAGTAAGAGGTAAAATTATCTCTGTTGGCAGATGACATGATTACGTATGTAGAAAACCCTTAAGACTCAACAACAACAACAAAAACTGTTATAACTAACAAACTAATTCAGTAAAGTTGCAAGATATAATAACATTCAAAAATCAGTGGTATATCTATACACTAACAACAAACTATCAAAGAAAACAAAAAGAACAAAAAACTTGGGAAATAATTCATCCAAAGAGGTGAAAGACTTGCATGCTAAAAATTATAAGACATAGATGAAAGAAATTAAAGAGACACAGATATACAGAAAGGCATCCTTTGTTTATGGACTGAAAGAATTAGTATTGTTAAAAAATCTAAACTACTAAAAATGATCTACAGATTCAATGCAAAATTTATTAAAATCTCAATTACATCCTTTTTAGAAATAGAAAAAACAATCCTAAAATTCATATGAAAACACAAAAGACTCCCTACAGTCAAAGCAATCTTTAACAAGAGCGGAAAAGATGGAGTATTACATTTCCTGATTTTAAAATACATTACAAAGCTACAGAAATCAAAACAATATGGAACTGGCATAAAGACAGACATATAGATAAATAGAACAAAACAGAGAGCTCAGAAATAAATCTACATCATTAAGGTCAACTGGCCAAGAAAGCAAAATCGGGAAAAGATAGTCTCTCCAGTAAGTGGTTTCAGAAAAACTGGATATCCATACACAGAAGAATGAAATTGGACCCTTATCTCATACCATATTCAAAAATCAACTAAAATGAATTAAACACTTAAGCATAAGGCATAAAATGGTAAAACTCCTAGAAGAAAATATAGAAAAAAAGCTTCTTGACATTTGTCTTGGCAACAGTTTTTTGGATATGACACCAAAAATATGACCAACAAAAGAAAAAAAAGAGTTACATGAGATTACATCAAACTAAAAAGCTTCTGCACAGCAAATTCAATAGTAAAAACAAAACAAAACAAATAACTTAATTTTTAAATGGGCAAAAGGGCTTCCCTGGTGGCACAGTGCTTAAGAATCCACCTGCCAATGCAGGAGACACGGGTTCGAGCCCTGGTCCGGGTAGATCCCACATGCTGCAGAGCAACTAAGCCCATGCACCACAACTACTGAAGCCCATGCACCCTAGAGTCCGTGCTCTGCAACAAGAGAAGCCACCACAATGAGAAGCCCGTGCACTGCAATGAAGAATAGCACCCACTCGCTGCAACTAGAGAAAGCCTGCACACAGCAACGAAGACACAGCACAGACAAAAATAAATAAGTAATTTTTTTTAAAAAAAAATGGGCAAAAGACCTTAATAGACAACTCTCCCAAGAAGACATACAAATGGCCAACAGGTATATGAAAATGTGCTCAACATCACTAATCATTAGGGAAATGCAACTCAAAACCACAATGCAATATTACCTCACATCTGTTAGAATGGCTATTATAAAAAAAAGATAATAAATATTAGCAAGAATTTGGAGAAAAGGGAACCCTTGTGCACTATTGGTGGGAAGGTAAATTGGCACAGCCATTATGGAAAACAGTATGGAGAGTCCTCAAATATTAAAAGTAAAACTATGACCTAGCAATCTCACTTCTGGGTATACATCCAAAAGAAACAAAATCAATATTTCAAAGAGATATCTGCACACCCATGTTCCTTGCAGCATTATCCACAAAACCCAAGATATGGAAACAACCTAAATGTCCATCAACAGGTTAATGCATAAAAAATATGATATACATGCATACAATGGAATATTATGCAGCCATGGGAAAGAAGGAAATCCTGCCATTTGTGATTACATAGATGAACCTGGAATACGGTAAGTGAAATAAGCAAGACACAAAAAGACAAATGATCTCACTTATATGTGGAATCAAAAACAGTCAAACTCATAAAAGCAGAGAGTAGAATGGAGGTTGCCAGGGGTGGGGGAAGGGGAAATAGGGAAATGTCAGTCAAAGGGCACAAAGTTTCAATAATGCAAAATGATTAAGTTCTGGAGATGGGCACTACAGATAACAATACTGTATTGGGTACTTGAAATCTGCTAAGAGGGTAGCTCTTTGTTGTCATCACCAAAAAAAAAAAAAAAAAAAAGAAAGAAAGAAAGAAAAAGAAAGGAAGAAAAGAATGAAGGCAAGAAGGAGAGAAAATACCATGTTGAGATGATGGATATGTTAATAGCTTGATTGTGGTGATCGTTTCACAACATATACCTATATCAAAACATCAAGTTGCAATCCTTTAATATATACAGTTTCTATTTGTCAATTATACCTCAGTAAAACTGGGAGGGAAAAAAGCAGATATCTGATATTCAGAAGAAATATTATCCCCAGAAGAAGATTTATTTTCTAGCTTCATTTTATTTCATCAAAGACTAGGTCTAATACTAAATTTTATGCATGCCAAAGATATCAGAAAATATGGAAATTTAACTAGTTGAGTCTTTATCTTATTTTATTTCAACACTAGAGTTGACTTTCAGAGCTAAATTTTTTAAAAAGCAGTTCCTTCTATAAAATGACCCAGTTGCCACTGAATAAAAGTTTTGTTAGCCTGAGTGAAAGCTGGCTGAAGGGGAGCTGAATAGATTCAGGAGGAGATTCAGCATTGTCATTGGAAGATATGAGCACTGCACCACAACTGCACATGGGGAATTCTGCCAAGAACAAATAAATACCCACCATCAAGACCAACTGACAGAGGGAGTCATGGGAGCATGTGTGAAATAAAAGACAGAGAACAGAGCCCATTCAGGCCAACCAGGCCTCATGAAAGACCAGATGAGGGAAGAGATAGAAGCCATCCAAGTGGATATGCCTGTCTAGATAACGGCAAATCAAAGAACCCACTAAAATTCGCTATGAACAAAAGGTGGTTCTCATAGGCCAACCCTCCAAGTGATTGAAATGCAAATGTTTTCCATGAAAGCAGTTTTTCCCAAGTAGAGAGAAAATCCAAAATGAAACTTTTCATAATATCACCATTTTTAGAGATAAAAGTGACCCTGAAACTCATTTTGGCTTAAGGAGAAATTGCTTAATACTCTGGATTAAATCCCTGGATTTAGTGGAAGCATTTGAAAAGAAAAAGTCACAATGATAGTTGCTGCCCTTTTTCCAATAATTAAATAAGAACAAATACAAGCACAATATTAATAATAAAAATAAAAACAAAGAAGACCTTCCTGGGATGAAGAACCTCATTATAACTATACAATCATCCAGAACCAGATTCCCCACTGAAGTTAGGTGTGGATAATGGAACAATTCAAAGACCACCCATTTTTGTTTTTGTTTTTGTTTTTGTTTTTGTGGTACGCGGGCCTCTCACTGTTGTGGCCTCTCCTGTTGGGGAGCACAGGCTCCGGACACGCAGGCTCAGCGGCCATGGCTCACAGGCCCAGCCGCTCCGCAGCATGTGGGGATCTTCCCGGACTGGGGCACGAACCCATGTCCCCTGCATCGGCAGGCGGACTCTCAACCACTGCACCACCAGGGAAGCCCAACATCATCCATTTTTGAAGGAAAGATTTTATGCCCACTTTGAAATAATAAAATAAATAAAACCATGGTATAAAATAAATTTTTGTAAAGCTCTTCTTTATTTCATAGCTGTTGGCATAAAGAGTTATTCTTATTTTGCTAGACACTTTATTAAGAAAAGACTAGAAAATATATCAAGCACTAGTATCTATAATAACCAATTTCCTTTGAAGCAAAAGGTTAAGAATAATAATAAATAAACAAAAATGAGTTGGCTAGACAACTGTCAAAAGTCATAGCAGATATCAAGAAAAATTTCTCCTGACTACCTCAAGACACATTTAAGTCTGTCTTGATGCTCCCTAGAACACACTACACGACGTAAATTTTCTGACCGTGTGCATTTACAAACATTTTCCAAAATGTCTATGGGATTTATCCTAGCAGCTGGGATATGAGACCACTTTGAATTTTGGTTTTGGTTTTTTTCCTGATAAAAGTTAATTTTTTAATGCCGCAAGAAATGTCAAGTATGAAAGAAAAAGATCAAGTTAGCCATGGCAGGGTTTTCTTTGCTTAAAATGAAGCATAAACACTCATACCTAACCCACAATATATCCACAGTACTGGCTCCTAGGAGCACATTCTCTTCCTACCTCCAGAGTAAGCATGCTCGATGAGGCACTAGTGTTTAATTAAGCACAATTTTTAAAAGCTGGATCAGGCCCCACTAGACTTATAAATGCAATATACTCAGCACCATAAAGTTTGCTAATAATACACATCCATAAGGTAAAAGCCCTATTATAGCAGGGTATTAGGTTAGCTGGAATCCAATTTATGGAAAAAACTCCTGTATATTCTCACTGATATGCAATAATGCATTTCAATTCCACCCTGACACAAAATCTCTCAGGTTCCTTTATGTTCTTTTAAATAAGTATTATACAACATTAATAGAAGTGCCCTCCTAGGTCTCTATTCAAATGTTCCTTGATTTGTCGATTTCATTAACAAAATCAAGAAAAAATTTTTTGCCAGTGTTACCAAGCAGGACAAAGATGTTAACTCTTGCTTTATGAAAACGTGCATAATAGCATTTAAAAACAACTTTGTTTGGGAGCCTTGTCAAAATCAGAAATGATCTCTTCTCAGGACTAGGACTATCTGATTGTCTCTTTAATAAGCAATAAGATGGATGTTTCAGCACACCTGGAGACAGAAACCAGTCAAAGGAATATTCTACTCCTGTATTACTTCCCCTAAGGCAATGCTTTTAAAAGATTCAATTACAATATATTTCACATTGCATTTCAGCCCTCTGCTGAAGAGGGAAAGTTCTGAGCCGGCATGGCCCCTTGGTCTTACAGGTACAGAGAGAACTGCCTACAACCTACAACTTCATTTGAGGGTCAAACAGGGGACTTGAAAGGCAGGAATATTCTGATCACTTTATTACATACTCTGGAGCAGAACTAGGAACAGTGATAATAACCAATCATAACCCACTTCCTCATTGAGGCAGTTTCAGGGGACAACTCTCCCTTCTTTCCATTAGCAATATTTAACAGCAACCAAGCCTAGTTTCCCAAAGAACGTTTCTCATAAGAATTCAATAAGCATTACGTGTTCTATTTGCTACAATATATGTTGTTTTCTAGGAAAAGTACACACAGATAAAAGCTTGATTGTAAATTTTGTTTATGAACAATAAATATTTGATCCCATGATGCTACTTTTTCCAGCTTTGGTGAATCTGGGAAGACTTGAGGTCAGTCAAGGACAGTTGAGTACGGGCCCCTAAGAACAATGCTATATAGACCACTGAAGAGAAACCTTAATGTCTAACAGAAAAACATTCAAGTTTTCACCCATTTATTGACACTTAATTCACCCTCACCAGACAGGAATAGCAGCATGTCAAAGAAAAAATTGAACTATAGAAATATATGTTGAATGGAAAGCAATTTCTTTATTCTGAAGTCCCAAAAAACTGTGATGACTGAGACAGACTGTTACACACCTCAGAGAACCTTGTATTTTAATAATATGGGATAATATTTCTAATTAAAATACATATCACTTATCAGCATTGTCTACCCACAAAGTATTTATACACACAAGGTGTCTACCCAACACAAAAAATATTTTATATATGTTTGAAAACAGCTTTGTGGCCTTAACTCTTACACTGTAAAAACTCTAAACAGTTTATACTGTTTATTAACAAACTTTATATATCATGAAATTGCCACCAGAATGAGGTATATACTATAGTATTTCCATTGTGTAAATAGCGGAAATAGAGCCTGAGAAAGAATTTCTTAGGATCACACAATAGGTTCAAAGCTTGAATTGGGTATTTCTGTCTCCAAATCCTATGCCTTTCCATTATTACCTTATTTACATACAATTAAATGAAATATTATGGTTTATATGAGATATATGCTTTATATACATTTAAGCTACAGGATTCAATTCCTATCTCCAAATAACTTACATTTGTATAGTAGTCAATCAGTTAAAATATTTATTGAGTGCATACTACATGACATGCAATATTTTAGACTGTAACGATGAACATTTAGAATTCCTTCTCTCAGGTATCATGCTTCTTGATTTTAAACTACACCACAAAGCTACAATAATCAAAGCAGTAGGATACTGGCATAAAAACAGACACATAGGTCAATGGAACAGAATAGAGAGCCCAGAAATAAACCCACATGCATATGGTCAATTAATCTATGACAAAGGAGGCAAGAATATACAATAAGGAAACAACAGCTTCTTCAATATATGGTGTTCGGAAAACTGGACAGCTAGATGCACAAGAATGCAACTGGACTACTTTCTAACACCGTATACAAAAATAAATTCAACATAGATTAAAGACTTAAATGTAAGACCTAAAATCAGAAAATTCCTAGAAGAAAACATAGGCAGTATGCTCTCTGACATTGGTCTTAATAATATTTTTTTGGATCTGTCTCCTAATGCAAATGAAACAAAAGCAAAATATTTTTAATGGGACTACATCAAACCAAAAAGCTTTTGCACAGTGAAAGAAACCATCAACAAAACAAAAAAGCAGGCTACTAAATATGGGAGACTGTATTTGCAAACAATATACCCAATAAGGGATTAATATCCAAAATATGCAAAGAACTCATAAAACTCAACATCAAAAAATGAACAATCCAATTTTAAAATAGGCAAAGAGCCTGAATAGACATTCTTCCGATAAAGACATACAGATGGCCAACAGAGACATGAAAAGATGCTCAACATCACTAATCATTAGGGAAATGCACATCAAAACCACAGTGAGATATCACCTCACACCTGTCAGAATGGCTATAATCAAAAAGACAATAAGTACCTAGTGTTGGCAAATATGTGGAGTAAAGGGAACCCTTGTACACATTTACTGGGATTATAAATTGGTGCAGTCACTATGGAAAACAGTATGGAGGTCCCTCAAAAAGTTAAAAATAGAACTATCATCTGATCTAGCAATTCCACTTCTTGCAGTCACTATGGAAAACAGTATGGAGGTTCCTCAAAAAGTTAAAAATAGAACTATCATCTGATCTAGCAATTCCACTTCTGGGTATCTACCCAAAGAAACCAAAAACACTAATTTGAAAAGACATGCATGCCAATGTTCATAGCAGCATTATTTATAATTGCCAAGATATGAAAGCAACCTAAGTGTTGCTTATTGAATGGATAAGAAAGATGTATGTATATATACAAAGTGTGTATATATATGTACACACAATGGAATATTATTCAGCCATAAAAAATGAAACTTGCCATTTGCAACAGCATGGATGGATCTAGAGGGTATTATGCAAAGTGAAATAAGTCAGACAGAGAATGAAATAAGTCAGAGAAAGACAAATACCATGTGAACTCAAATGGAGAATCTATAAAACAAATCAAACAAGCAAAGCAAAATGAAAACAGACTCATAGATACAAAGAACAAATAGATGATTACGAAGAAGGGAGCAGCAAAATAGGTGAAGGTGATTAAAAGGTACAAAACCCAGTTACAAAATAAATAAGCCGGGGGGATGTAACATATAGCATAAGGGATGTTTATGGTCGATAATATCATCATAACTTTGTAAGGGGACTAATGGTTACTAGATTTCTCATGGTTATCATTTCATAATATATGCAAATGTCAAACCACTGAGTAGTATACCTAGAACTAACATAATATTGTACATTTCAACTTAAAAAAAAGAATCCTTCCTCTTATTGAGCTGACATTTTAGAAATTGAGGAGCAAAAAGTAAACACAATATGATAATTTCAGGTACTCATAATGGCCGAGAAGAAGATGCATTAGTGTAACGTTACAGAAAGTGACCAGTAAGGGAGGCTGTTTTGGATTGGATGGTCAGAGAAGACCTCTTTGAAGAGATGGCGCTTGGGTTGATAATCTGAAGAGAAGGGAGTAGTCATGTTTGGATCCGAAGGAAAGATCAATCCAAGCAGAAGGGTAGCAAGTGCTAAGGTTCTCATCTGTGTGAATTCATAGGACAGAAAGAAATCCAGAGTAACTGGGGCCTAGTGAGAAAGGAGAGAGTATTAAAAAATGAGGTTGAAGAGATGGACAGGGGCGGAATGACAAGGGAACTAAAACTGCGACTTACCAAAGCAAAGCTTTATTTCTTACACACCTTACATTCCAATAAGAGCTGGCTAGGGTGGGTGGTTTGCTCCATGGAGACATTGAAGAACCCATCCTCCTTTCATCTTGCGGCAATACCACCCTTAACACGTGGTCTCCAACTCTGCCACCCAGCAGGGAGAGAGAGTAGAGGATCCCACATGGAATCCTCTTACCAAAGGGGAAACGTGGCGGAGGGATAAATTAGGAGTTTGGGATTAACATATACATACTACTATATATATTGATTAATAAAACAGACAACCAACAAGGACCTACTGTATAGCACAGGGACCTATATGCAATATTTTGTAATAACCTATAAGGGAAAGAATCTGAAAAAGAATATATATACATATATATATATGGCACTGAATCACTTTGCTGTACACTTGAAACTAACACAAGATTGTAAATCAAATATACTTCAAATTTAAAACAAAAAAGAACTGTGAGAAATAAATTTCCGTTCTTTATTTTAAAAAAAAGCAACTAGGATATTGGTGAGTGCTAGGATTCTTTGGCACTGGCTTTTTTCATGTACAATGTAAAGTCTTTGGAAGGTTTTCAGAAGAATGGTTACAGGAGGCTATTGTAGAAATGAGGGCAAGAATTATGGTTATTTGGACTGGCTGTGTCAAGGAAAATAAAGAGAAGAGGTCAGATTTCAAATATAGTTATTTTAGAAGGGGGGGGCATGTAGCTTACTGACACACTGGTTGCAAATATGAAAGAAAGAAAAGAGCCAAGAATGACTTCTTGACTTTCTTTTATCTTTTTATTGAGCAGTTTGCATAATCGGAGATATAATGGCTTGGAAGAAATTAGATTTGGGATTGAGGTGAGAGACTAGAGCATCTATACTTCTATTTAGACACATTAAGTTTGAAATACCTATTAGATCTCCAAATGGGGATCTCAAATAAGATGCTGTATATGTGACTATGGCGCTCAGGAGAGTAACTCAGTTTGGAGATACAAATTTGAGATCATCAGTGAATAGATGGAATACAAAACTGAGAAATGTCATTGTCTGACACTTGCAAGGAACTAGAGAGACAGTGTTTAAACACAAATATATTTTTAGTGATTATATACAAAAGACACAAAAATTTAGGTAAAATTTTTTCACTTTTAAAGAAAACTATATTTTGGAAAGTAACAAATTAATAGAATCATACAATGAATTTACATCAGGATATGGATGTAACTTTTTGTTTGCAAATAATGCAAACATGGTGCTTCCGGCCATAATAATAAGATACAATAGTTTTTCTGTAAATCTTCTTAAATAGGAATAGATGGCACTATACAGGAGTATGATGTATTTTCTGATTTTAGCTCTTAGAAAAACTGAAAGCCGTGGCTCAAAATTTAAACTGACTTATAGAAAAAATTTTATATTATCCACTAAAGCCTAAAAATATCAGGTACCAATAGAACTAAACCCAATCACAGTTGAAGGATTATTTGAGCTTCAAAAGGTGTATTCTAATTTGGAAACTTGATTATAAAAGTGCTCCTTCAAATAAAATGTTTCAGATTTTATTCTTAGTTCAAAACAGCCCACAGCCGCATATATAAAATTTTTCTATTCAATGCATGAATAAAAGTTTAAAAGCTTCAGTACCTGACATTTTTCTTTAAAAAAAAAACTGCATCAAAATATTTTCAGAGTATCTTTCTAGCTTGAATTCAATACAGCACAAAAATGTTCACCATCACGTGGGCTGTTTTTTGCAGTCCCAATTTGGTTCTTCCTGTGTCCTGAGCTTATACTTCATCTTATTACCAGGTTTCACTTGAATTCTTTGAGGAGTAGGATGACTTTGCTTTTGTTTCTTTGCTAGGAATTACTTAATCCTTAAAGTCTTGTGGGAAGATAAGGCAAAGGCAAAAACCTCTGCACATTTAGTGTGCCCACTAAAATGGGGAGGAAGAAAAAGAGGGCTTATTTGTATTTTAGATATTGCAGATTTTTTTTCTACAAGGGACTAAGGAGTTCATTTTACCTGAGTTAACAGATCAACCAAGCAGCTAGTCCAGTAACTGATCTTAATGATTTGTCTTAAAGAGACAAATTTTTAAAGGAAGCAGTTGGTCAATACAATCATTGTTTAGAAAAACAAAAGAGCATTACCAAAGCTTTAGGTAAAATGAAAGTGAAAATGATGTAAATTGCACCCATATTAAAGACAAGTTATTGAAAAATATAAAATTCTTCCTATAGACTTTAAATTGTGTTATTCATAATTTCTAATAACCTTCTTCTTGGTGCATAAATACACTACCTTTAATTAAAATCCCAGTGAGGGGTCTTTATAGCACTACTGATCTCTTCTCCAGTGACTACTAAACAATCTGTATCTGGAGTGGAAACAAGAGTATTGGATCACACAAACAACTAGAAATCTCCAAATTCCCCATGCACCAGCATACAAACAAATGCTGCCTGGAACATCATATTCAAGAGCAAAGTAATTAATATCAGCCTCTTAGTCAAGAAGCTGACATGTCGATCTCACTGTTTCTTCAACCAAGGGAAAAAATGAATTCATTATAACATGATATCTAATTCCATCTCTCACCATTAAACCAAGACCCCCATAAACAAGAAACAGTTTTAAGGACATAATCCTCAGCATGGTAATCACAGCTCTCCTTGATATATACCATAAATCTCCACTAATCCCGTACAAATCTCCTATGTGTACTTTATATCAAACTGTACAAGTCTGTGTTTCTCCAACCTATCCCTCTGTCTGCCATCATATTCCATTCAGTATCTATTTTCCAAACACTACACATACCAAAGCCTATTTCTTAGGATATTTCTTCCTTATAAGTATCAATGACTTTCTTATATGTTTTGCTTTGAGCAAGCACTCAGACACACAATTACACACCACACCACACCTTCAAATTTCCACTGCACTGCCACACCTCTGCAGAGCACTTATCACATCCTAATTATGTAGTTATTCTGTGTTCATTTTATTCATCCTGAGTAAGCAAGAAGCTTCTTGAAGGCTAGCGCAATGCCTTGCTCAGAGGGTAAAGTAGTACTTGAGGATATACTGGAATAGGGGTCAGAAGACTTGAGTCTGAAACCTATGTTCCAACAGCATAACCTCTTTCTCTCTCTAAACTTCCCTTTATTCATCTGTAAAATTAATGTATCATAAATTACAATGCAGTATGATTATGAGGGTTAAACTGGTAATGTATGAGAAATCTTCTATAACATAAAGCAGATATAAACATAAATAATAATTATTTTTCATCATCTAGAACATACCTATTTTATGGTAAATGTACAAAAGACATTTTTATAATTTTATCACATTGAGGAAAGCAAGACATGAAATACTATAAAACAATAGTACAGAGCTTTCCTGGTGGTGCAGTGGTTAAGAATCTACCTGCCAATGCAGGGGACACGTGTTCGAGCCCTGGTCTGGGAAGATCCCACATGCCGCGGAGCAACCAAGCCCATGCACCACACAACTACTGAGCCTGCACTCTAGAGCCCACGAGCCACAACTAATGAGCCTGCGCTCTAGAGCCCACAAGCCACGACTACAGAAGCCTGCACACCTAGAGCCCGTGCTCCACAACAAGAGAAGCCACCGCAATAAGAAGCCCACACACCACAATGAAGAGTAGCCCCTGCTCGCCGCAACTAGAGAAAGCCTGCGCACAGCAACAAAGACCCAACACAACCAAAAATAAATAAATAAATAATTTTTTTAAAAAAAGAAGAAAAAAAACCCAATAGTACATTTATAGCAAGTCCAGATCCAGTTGGAGATCAGGCAAAGACCTCAAGGATACATATGTTGATGTCAATCAACTCAATACTCCTATATCCACTTGCCCAATCTATCTGATTGTCAGAATGGTGTAAAAGGACTCCCCAGGAATGGGAAGAGTTAGAAATCATTCTCCTGATGTGGTGGAGGCTCAAATAAATTAGCACAAGCCCCTAGAAATTAAGATGGCGTGCTGCCTTTGTTGCTCAGCAATGCACTTGTCACCAACAAGGAAGGTCCAGTCCATCTAAACGGGGTGGAAGTCTATGATCAAGGAAAGAAACTAAAGAAAATATGAACTCAGAAGAATGTTTACACAGAGCAAATACCTTGGTATTTACTATATTATAGCATAATGTAATAATTGACATTCATAGTAATGATCCTGAACCATCAGTAGTTTTAAGTATGCTCTGTATTCTTTATTTAATTAAGCAGAGATGCTTGTAATACTTGACAGAAATATTTCATACAAAATTATATAAAAATGAAGACATTTCACTGCTTTCATATTCCAGAAAACTCACTCTTGTGAAAGCAATCATTTGCAACACTAACAGATAAATGAAATGTTGCACTAATTATATAAAGCATTTTATGTAATACAATGTAAATGTACTAGGAGAAATGGTTCAAAAACTGCTGAGGTTGTCAGGGAAGATTTCAAAAAGCTGGTGGTGCCTGCATCCTCCTTGGACTACTTGGGAATAAGTAGGTGAGGAGATGGAATTTCCGGACAAAGAAACACCATTATTAATGATGTGTAAGAATGAATATATATGCCACGTTCATGAAACCATAAAGAGACCAGGCTGGAGGAAGTGAATTTGAGAGCTAACAACGTAGCCAGAATGTAAAAAGAGACAAGAGCCACGCAGAGAAATTTGGTTCTAACAGAACATGAAATAGGGTCGTTGAAAGTTTCTGAGCTGGAAGCAGTAAGCAAGCCTGTTTTTGTCTGTTTGTTTGCTTGTTTGTTTCATCAACTTGTTTTTAAGAAAACAGTGAATTAGAACAAACGTAGTAAGGTAGATAGCTAGGGGGAAGCAGCCGCAAGGCACAGGGATATTAGCTCGGGGCTTTGGGACAGCCTGGAGGGGTGGGAGGGGGAGAGTGGAAGGGAGGGAGACGCAAGAGGGAAGACACATGGGAGCATATGTATATGTATAGCTGATTCACTTTGTTATAAAGCAGAAACTAACACACCATTGTAAAGCAATTATACCCCAATAAAGATGTTAAAAAAAAAAAAAAGAAAATAGTGAATTAGTAAGATTCACTTAGTAAATTAGTAAATTTACTAGTAAATTAGTAAAATTCACTTACTAATTCACTTAGTATTAGTAAGATTAGTATTAGTAAATAAAGTTAGTGTTAGTAAGTTAGTATTAGTAAAATTTGCTAGTAAATTAGTAATATTTACTAGTAAATTAGTAAAATTCACTTACTAATTCACTTAGAATTAGTAAGACGAGGAAACTAGTCAAGTCCTTAGTGTCCCTCAGCTATCAAGTTCTGGGACATGACTGGAAAATGATCTTTCCTTCCTTCCTTTAAGTATGAGCCAATTCCTGAAGCAATCTTACATGGAGAGTTTTATCAACTAGACAGCGTTAAAATTTACATGAAGGAACAAAAGTTAATTATTGAGAAAAAATTTTTTGAGTTATTTCTAGCATGAGCAAAGTTCTTGCTTTTCAGGCTATTTGAGAAATGCAAGGAAACTTCTGAGTTTCTATGAAATTATCTATTGGTTATAGATTTTTTTATCACACCACTGGTCGGAGACTAAATTTGAAGACTTTTTGAGTATTGCACAATAGCACGTAAATACCAACTTCCAGAATAAAGACTCGCATATCACATCAAACTTTGATAAGCCTCCTAGAAATAATCCTAACAGAAAATTATTTTCTAAAGAAAGCAAAATGTGTTTATCTGAGATACGTTGACAAAGAAAGTCTTCGTATTGGATGCTTTTTCTGTAAGTCAAGAAAGCAAAATTTAATAAATAATATTGCTATTGTATCCACATAGAAAAAACACAAACATACTGACAACTTCCTTTGTGGCCAGTAAAAGAGCTAGTGAGAAGGTGACCCATTTAAACTACAGCCCACACCAATGTCCCTGTTTAATGAAGATGTGCAAATATTTTATATGTATCTACTTCGTAAGAATACTATTAAGTTCTTAGAAAAACAAAGAAAGTTTTTATATTAAGTGCATAAGGCTATATAATGTTATTTTCCTAGCAAAGTTGGTTTTACACTTGTAGAGTTTTATTAACAGTTTCAGCTGAGACAGTTAAAGACAATCCTCTGAACAGAACTGTCTTTTTTTCCCCTCACTTGGCTATCTGCTTACACATAGATAAACTATCATAAGATCCCTGACCTTGGCCTAATTGCAGGAGAAAAAGTGACTGAAGCAAGAAAATACTAAAGACTGACTGTTTTCTCTGAGTGCCTTATGTGAAGACCCTAACGTGCAAAGGTCCAGCCTCTGAACTTCCCACAGCCCTTGCTCCTCTGGGTGATCAGGCTTCTCTGCACATCAATGGGTGGGGAATGGTAGGAAGTGCCCTTAAGAGAACGTGTCCTCAAAGCATTCAAGTATCTAAATACTTCTCAAAATCATCATTTGTAAACTATAATTCCCTCAGCAGAAATCACTGGCCATCTGCTGGGTTTAATGAACTACCAATAAAAACTATTTTGATCTTAATTGGACCTCAATGTGAACGTTTCTTAGGAACAAACAAATTACAAGTTTCTCTAAATGCCAATTTTCTCTATTCTTTCCTTTTCAGTGACTGTTCATTAAACCTCAGATACTGATAACTCAGATCAGTAATACATAATAGGCTTCCTAATTTCCCTAATTCTCTGATTTTTCATTTCTCCCATATATTTGATTGCTGGCAAATTCAGGAATTTTCTGAAATCTGCTGGACAAATTGAATAAAATTCCTTGAAGGTACTTCCTACCCCCACCAAAAAGAAAAATAAATCTGTCTTTTTCCTCACAATAAAGAAAACATAAAAAAGGGAAAGATGGGCTTCCCTGGTGGCGCAGTGGTTGAGAGTCCGCCTGCCGATGCAGGGGACACGGGTTCGTGCCCCGGTTCGGGAGGATCCCACATGCCGCGGAGCGGTTGGTCCCGTGAGCCATGGCCGCTGAGCCTGCGCGTCCAGAGCCTGTGCTCCTCAACGGGAGAGGCCACACAGTGAGAGGCCCCCGTACAGCAAAAATAAAAAAAAAATAAAAAATAAAAAAAAAAAAAAAAAAAAAAAAAAAAAAAAAGGGAAAGATGCTTCATCTCTTTTTTCTAAGGGCAGGATATTAGAAAATAAACTGGAGTAGAATTTATTTATTTATGCTAATAATGTTATCATCACAATCTCCCCTGTTCTGAGGAAAACAAAAAGGCTTATCTGTCCACTCAATTTAATTTGTCAAATATTCATGAACTGCCTTTAGAGAAAATACATTCTGCCAAACACTGTGGAAGATTTAGAAAACTGACATACATTTCTGTCCTAATTCTAGAAATAAGACATGTTTACCAAAAATTTATTTCAAGGCTGAATATATCAAGAAAGGCAGTAAGAAAGAGTCACATGGATGGTTCAAAAGGTAAAAGACATCACCTCCTATGAATTGGATAAATTGGGACATTGGAATTGACATATACACACTACTATATATGAAATAGATAACTAACATGACCTAATGTATGGCACAGGGAACTCAACTCAGTATTCTGTAATGACCTATATGGGAATATAATCTAAGAAAGAGTGAATATATGTATATGTATAACTGATTCACTTTGCTGTACAGCAGAAACTAACACAACATTGTAAGTTAACTATACTCCAGTAAAAATTAATTTTAAAAAAAAAGAGGGGGACCTTCAAGATGGCAGATCAAGACGTGGAGATCACCTTCCTCCCCACAGATACATCAGAAATACATCTACACATGGAACAGCTCCTACAGAACACCTACTGAATGCTGGCAGAAGACCTCAGACTTCCCATAAGGCAAGAAACTCCCCACGTACCTGGGTAGGGCAAAAAAAAAAAGGAAAAACAGAGACAAAGAAAAGGTACGTGACCTGCACCAGTGGGAGGGAGCTGTGAAGGAGGAAACGTTTCCATACACTAGGAAGCCCCTTCACTGGTAGAGACGGGGAAGCTTCAGAGCCACAGAGGAGAGCGCAGCAACAGGGGTGCAGAGGGCAAAGTGGAGAGATTCCCACACAGAGGATCGCTGCCAACCAGCACTCACCAGCCTGAGAGGCTTGTCTGCTCACCCACCAGGGCGGGCGGGGCTGGGAGCTGAGGCTCGGGCTTCGGTCGGGTCCCAGGGAGAGGACTGGGGGGTTGGCTGCGTGAACACAGACTGAAGGGGGTTAGCGTGCCACAACTTGCAGGGAGAGAGTCAGGGAAAATGTCTGGACCTGACTAATAGGCAAGAGACCATTATTTTGGAGTGCACGAGGAGAGGGGATTCCTTCCTCCTGTGCCCACAGAAGGCAGAGCACCGCCTAAGTGACTCCAGAGACAGGCGCAAGCTGCGGCTATCAGCTCAGACCCCAGAGATGGGAATGAAATGCTAATGCTGCTGCCGCTGCCACCAACAGTCCTGCGTGCAAGCACAAGTCACTACCCACAGCCCCCAAGGGAGCCTGTGCAACACACCACTGCCAGGGTCCCAAACTCCTGGGACAAGTTCTGCAGAACACACAGTGTGCCACAGGTTGCTGCAGTGCCACGCTGGCCTCTGCCACCGCAGGCTCGCCCTGCATTCCAATTATGACTACCGTACCCTTCCCTCTCCCCAGCCTGAGAGAGCAAGAGAGCCCTAATCAGCCGCTGCTTTAACCACCTTTTGTCTCAATGGGGAACAGACACCCAAGGCCAACCTACACACAGAGGCAGGGCCAAAACCAAAGCTGAACCTCAGGAGCTGTGAGAACAAAGAAGAGAAAGGGAAATTTCTCCATGCAGCCCCAGCAGCAGCTGATTAAATTCACACAATCAACTTGAGGTACCCTGCACCTGTGGAATACCTGAATAGACAACGAATCACCAAAAATTGAGGTGGTGGACTTTGGGAGCAACTGTAGATTTGGGGTTTGCTGTCTGCAGCTGATTTGTTTCTGACTTTGGTATTTATCTTAGTTTAGTTTTTAGTGCTTCTTATCACTGGTGGATTTGTTAACTGGTTTGGTTGCTCTCTTTTATTTTTTTCTCTTCCTTGTTTTTCTTCCTTTTCTTCTGAGCCATGTGGATGACAGGGTCTTGGTGCTCTGGCCGGGTGTCAGGTCTGAGCCTCCAAGGTGGGAGAGCCAAGTCCAGGACATCGGACAACCAGAGACCTCCTGGCCCCACGTAATATCAATTGGTGAGAGCTCTCTCAGAGATCTCCGTCTCAACACTAAGATCCAGCTCCACCCAATGGCCAGCAAGCTCCAGTGCTAAATGCCCCATACCAAACAACTAGCAAGACAGGAACACAACCCCACCCATTAGCAGAGAGGCTGCTGAAAGTCACACTAACTTCACAGACACTCCAAAACACACCATCGGATGTGGCCATGCCACATGGACAAGATAGAGCCCCACCCACCAGAACAGAGGCACCAGCCCCCTCCACCAGGAATCCTACACAAACCACTGAACCAATCTCAAGCACTGTGGACAGACACCAAAACTAATGGGAACTACAAACCTGCAGCCTGTGAAAAAGAGACCCCAAACACAGTAAGTTAAGCAAAATGAAAATACAGAGAAATATGCAGCAGGTGAAGGAGCAAGGTAAAAACCCACCAGACCAAACACATGAAGAAGAAATAAGCAGTCTACCTGAAAAAGAATTCAGAGTGATGATAGTAAAGATGATCCAAAATCTTGGAAATAGAATGGAGAAAGTACAAGAAACGTTTAACAAGGACCTAGAAGAACTACAGAGCAAACAAACAATGATGAACAACACAATACATGAAATAAAAAATTCTCTAGAAGGAAAAAGTAGCAGAATAACTGAGGCAGAAGAATGGATAAGTGACCTGGAAGATAATATAGTGGAAATACCTACCACAGAGCAGAATAAAAAAAAAAGAATGAAAAGAGTTGAGGAGAGTCTCAGAGATATCTGGGACAACATTAAATGCATCAACATTCAAATTATAGGAGAACCAGAAGAAGAAGAGAAAAGAAAGGGTCTGAGAAAATACCTGAAGAGATTATAGTGGAAAACTTCCTTAATATGGGAAAGGAAATAGTCAAGTCCAGGAAGTGCAGACAATCCCATACAGGATAAATCCAAGGAGAAACACACTATGACACATATTAATCAAACTATCAAAAATTAAATACAAAGAAAAAATATTAAAAGCAGCAAGGGAAAAACAACAAATAACATACAAGGGAATCCCCATAAGGTTAACAGCTGATCTTTCAGCAGAAATTCTGCAAGCCAGAAGGGAGTGGCAGGACATATTTAAAGTGGTGAAAGCGGAGAACCTATAACCAAGATTTTTCTACCCAGCAAGGATCTCATTCAGATTCAACAGAGAAATTAAAACCCTTACAGACAAGCAAAAGTTAAGAGAATTCAGCACCACCAAACCAGCTTTACAGCAAATGCTAAACGTACTTCTCTAGGCAGGAAAGACAAGAGAAGGAAAAGACCTACAAAAACAAACCCAAAACAATGAAGAAAATGGTAATAGGAACATACATATTGATAACTACCTTAAATGTAAATGGATTAAATGCTCTAACCAAAAGACATAGACTGGCTGAATGGATACAAAAACAAGACCCGCATATATGCTGTCTACAAGAGACCCATTTCAGACTTAGGGACACATACAAACTGAAAGTGAGGGAATGGAAAAAGATATTCCATGCAAATGGAAATCAAAAGAAAGCTAGAGAAGCAATTCTCATATCAGACAAAATAGACTTTAAAACAAAGATTATTACAAGAGACAAGGAAGGACACTACATACTGATCAAGGGATCAATCCAAGAAGAAGATATAACAACTGTAAATATTTATTTACAGGTGCATATAGGAGCACCACAATACATACAGCAAATGCTAACACCCATAAGAGGCGAAATCAACAGTAACACAATCATAGTAGGGCACCTTAACAACCCACTTTCACCAATGGACAGATCATCCAAAATGAAAATAAATAAGGAAACACAGGCTTTAAATGATACATTAAACAAGATGGACTTAATTGATATTTATAGGACATTCCATCCAAAAACAACAGAAAACACTTTCTTCTCAAGTGTCCATGGAACATTCTCCAGGATAGATCATATCTTGAGTCACAAATCAAGCCTTGGTAAATTTACGAAAACTGAAATTGTTTCAAGTATCTTTTCTGATCACAATGCTATGAGACTAGATATCAATTACAGGAAAAAAAAACTTTAATAAAAAGCACATGGAGGCTAAACTATATGCTACTAAATAACCAAGAGCTCACTGAAGAAATCAAAGAGGAAAACAAAAATACCTAGAAACAAATGACAATGAAAACATGACGACCCAAAACCTATGGAATGCAACAAAAGGAGTTCTAACAGGGAAGTTTATAGCAATACAATCCTACCTCAAGAAAAAAGAAAATCCTCAAATAAACAATCTAACTTTACACCTAAAGGAACTAGAGAACGAAGAACAAACAAAACCCAAAGTTAGCAGAAGGAAAGACATCATAAAGATCAGAGCAGAGACAAATGAAAGAGAAACAAACAACAGCAAAGATGAATAAAACTAAAAGCTGGTTCTTTGAGAAGATAAACAAAATTGATAAACCACTGGCCAGACTCATCAAGAGGAAGGGGGAGAAGACTCAAACCAACAGAATTAGAAATGAAAAAGAAGTAACAACTGACACTGCAGAAGTACAAAGGATCATGAGAGATTACTACAAGCAACTCTATGCCAATAAAATGGACAACCTGGAAGAAATGGACAAATTCTTAGAAAAGCACAACCTTCCAAATGAACCAGGAAGAAAAAGAAAATATGAACTGACCAAGCACTGTAGTTGAAACTGTGATTAAAAGTCTTCCAACAAACAAAACCCCGGGACCCGATGGCTTCACAGGTGAATTCTATCAAACATTTAGAGAGGAGCAAACACCTATCCTTCTCAACCTCCCCCAGAGTATAGTAGAGAGAGGAACACTCCCAATCTCAATCTGTGAAGCCACCATCACCCTGATACCAAAACCAGACAAAGAGGTCACACAAAAAGAAAACTACAGGCCAATATCACTGATGAACATAGATGCAAACATCCTGAACAAAATACTAGTAAACAGAATCCAACAGCACATTAAAAGGATCATACACCATGAGCAAGTGGGATTTATCCCAGGAATGCAAGAATTCTTCAATATATGCAAATCAATCAATGTGATACATCATACTAAAAAAATGAAAAATAAAAACCATATGATAATCTCAGTTGATGCAGAAAAAGCTTTCAACAAAATTCAACACCCATTTATGATAAAAACTCTCCAGAAGGTGGGCATAGAGGGAACCTACCTAACATAATAAAGGCCATATATGACAAAACCACAGCCAACATCATTCTCAACAGTGAAAAACTGAAACTATTTCCTCTAAGATCAGGAACAAGACAAGGTTGCCCACTCTCACCACTATTATTCAACATAGTTTTGGAAGTTTTAGTCACAGCAATCAGAGAAGAAAAAGAAATATAAGGAATCCAAATTGGAAAAGAAGTAAAACTGTCACTGTTTGCAGATGACATGATACTATACATAGAGAATCCTAAAGATGATACCAGAAAAGTACTAGAGCTAATTAATGAATTTGGTAAAGTAGCAGGATACAAAATTAATGCACAGAAATCTCTTGCATTCCTATATACTAACAATGAAAAATCTGAAAGAGAAATTAAGGAAACACTCCAATTTACCATTGCATCAAAAACAAAATACCTAGGAATAAACCTACCTAAGGAGACAAAAGACCTGTATGCAGAAAACTATAAGACACTGATGAAAGAAATTAAAGATGATACTAACAAATGAAGAGATATATCATGTTCTTGGGTTGGACAAATCAATATTGTGAAAATGACTATACTACCCAAAGCAATCTACAGATTCAATGCAATCCCTATCAAACTACCAATGGCATTTTTCACAGAACTAGAACAAGAACTTTCACAGTTTGTATGGAAACACAAAAGACCCCGAATAGCCAAAGCAATCTTGAGAAAGAAACATGGAGCTGGAGGAATCAGGCTCCCTGACTTCAGACTATACTACAAATCTACAGTAATCAAGACAGTATGCTACTACCATAAAAACAGAAATATAGATCAATGGAACAGCATAGAAAGCCCAGAGATAAACTCACACACATATGGTCACCTTATTTTTGATACAAGAGGCAAGAATATACGATGGAGAAAAGACAGCCTCTTCAATAAGTAGAGCTGGGGAAACTGGACAGCTACATGTAAAAGAATGAAATTAGAACACTCCCTAACACCATACACAAAAATAAACACAAAATGGATTAAAGACCTAAATATAAGGCCAGACACTATCAAACTCTTAGAGGAAAACATAGGCAGAACACTCTATGACATAAATCACAGAAAGATCCTTTTTGACCCACCTCCTAGAGTAATGGAAATAAAAACAAAAATAAACAAATGGGACCTAATGAAACTTAAAAGCTTATGCACAGCAAAAGAAAACATAAATAAGACAAAAAGACAACCCTCAGAATGGGAGAAAATATTTGCAAATGAAGCAACTAACAAAGGATTAATCTCCAAAATATATAAACAGCTCATGCAGCTCAATATCAAAAAACCCAATCCAAAAATGGGCAGAAGACACAGACATTTCTCCAAAGAATATACATGGAATGCCAAAAAACACATGAAAGGATGCTCGACATCACTAATCATTTGAGAAGTGCAAATCAAAACTACAATGTGGTATTACCTCACACTGCTCAGAATGGCCATCATCAAAAATACAAACAATAAGTGCTGGAGAGGGTGTGGAGAAAAGGGAACACTCTTGCACTGCTGGTGGGAATGTAAATTGATACAGCCACTATGGAGAACAGTATGGAGGTTCCTCGAAAAACTAAAAATAGAACTACCATATGACCCAGGAATCCCACTACTGGGCATATACTTGAGAAAACCATAATTCAAAAAGAGTCATGTACCAAAATGTTCATTGCAGCTCTATTTACAATAGCCCGGAGATGGAAACAACCTAAGTGTCCATCATCGGATGAATGGATAAAGAAGATGTGGCACATATATACAATGGAGTATTACTCAGCCATAAAAAGAAGTGAAATTGAGCTATTTGTAATGAGGTGGATGGACCTGAGTCTGTCATACAGAGTGAAGTAAGTCAGAAAGAGAGAGACAGGTACCGTATCCTAACAGATATATATGGAATTTAAGAAAAAAAAATGTCATGAAGAACCTAGGGGTAAGACAGGAATAAAGACACAGACCTACTAGAGAATGGACTTGAGGATATGGGGAGGGGGAAGGGTAAGCTGTGACGAGGCGAGAGAGTGGTATGGACATATATACACTACCAAGCATAAAATAGATAGCTAGTGGGAGGCAGCCGCATAGCACAGGGAGATCAGCTCGGTGCTTTGTGACCACCTGGAGGGATGGGATAGGGAGGGTGGGAGGGAGGGAGATGCAGGAGAGAGGAGATATGGGAACATATGTATACGTATAACTGATTCACTTTGTTATAAAGCAGAAACTAACACACCATTGTAAAGCAAGTATACGCCAATAAAGATGTTAAAAAAAAAAAAGAGTCATGTACCACAATGTTCATTGCAGCTCTATTTACAATAACCAGGACATGGAAGCAACTTAAGTGTCCGTTGACAGATGAATTGTTAAAGAAGATGTGGCACATATATACAATGGAATACTACTCAGCCATAAAAAGAAACGAAATTGAGTTATTTGTAGTGAGGTGGATGGACCTAGAGTCTGTCATACAGAGTGAAGTAAGTCAGAAAGAGAAAAACAAATACCGCATGCTAACACATATATATGGAATGCAAAAATAAAATGGTTCTGAAGAACCTAGGGGCAGAACAGGAATAAAGATGCAGATGTAGAGAATGGACTTGAGGACACAGGGAGGGGGAAGGGTAAGCTGGGATGAAGTGAGAGAGTAGCAATGAAATACATACACTACCAAATATAAAACAGATAGCTAGTGGGAAGCAGCTGCATAGCACAGGGAGATGAGCTCGGTGCTTTGTGACCACCTAGAGGGGTGGGATAGGGAGGGTGGGAGGGAGATGCAAGAAGGAGGCGATATGGGGATATATGTATACGTATAGCTGATTCACTTTGTTATAAAGCAGAAACTAACACAACATTGTAAAGCAATTATACTCCAATAAAGATGTAAATAAATAAATAAATGAGAAAATAACGTATCCTGTCACCGTAGTTCTGTGTTAAGACACGTGACCCCAGATCCATTTCTTTAACCAGAGAACACTAAGAAAGATAATAATAAGTATATATTAATTATTAATGATTAATTTATGAATTGAGAGCAAGATCTAGAGGACCTGGATCAAGGAGCAGGCAAGTTTTGATATGGCTTTAGAGAGGAAAGGCTTAGATGTGGAAAAACCTAGGAAGCCAATTTAAAAGGTTAGAGTGGTCAGTCTCGGGCATTGAGGGCTATAGCTTGAAATGATCAAAAGGCATGAACTGTCAAATCAGATTCAAAGGATCAGAGATGTTATCTAGAATTAAGCTGTACAAATAATTTCAAGGAGACAGGAAATCATCATAAAAGGGAAGGATGGAGAGGTCTGGGATAGCCAATGCCACTCCCCAGGTTGTTTAATGCTGCATTAGTGCCTGCTGTGGTCTAGATTTAATACATGAGTTTTCAGTGTTGTATGCAGAAGCATTACTTTAATAAAAGAGAGGTGCTTCTGTCATGAAATATCTCCATTTTGTACACAGATGTTCACATAGCTTATGTGATATTTTCCAGTTAGCCAGGACCCTTAAATTCACAGAGGTTTAATACAAGCAGTCCTAGACAGATTAGATACATATACTATAAATACTCCATGTATAAGAATACTCTTGCTAGAAAATACCATTGCTGTGTTTGCCATTTTTATCTTTTAGATTTTTACAAAGGGTTTTGGTATATTTTTCTTTCCAGGAGCATCCCGTAGCAAACGGAGAAAATGACTTGCAGGTCTGTGTCTAGCATTTTCCTTTCCAATCCACATTCTGACATTAGTCAATACATCCTTGACACTTATTTCTTGAGTGTCTTTTCATTATTTGCCTTACAATATTTGATACAGAAGAATAAGTCCAACAACATCCTGACAACTACCAAAATTGAGCCTACCCAATGGACTCAATTATGGCCACACCCCTTCATGTATCTTTTGATATTCTCTTACAAGTTTGGTTACTCTTTTCTCTTTCTCACCTATAGTTATTTGAACCATTTATATGTTTTGATGGAGGTATTTAATAGTGTATGCAATTATTTCTAAAGTAAGGCCAAATTCACTCGTATTTCTGGCCAATTAGTTTCCATGCATATATTATTTGTGAGCTTCAAATCAACCTCCCAAAATATTTTCTAATTATTGTATAATTTCGTTGATTAACAAGCCACGTGTTACACTACACAGCTTTGGCAGAAAGATTAAAGTAACACTTAACACACCATGAAACTAGTCAAAATTATGGTGTCATTCTGCATTCCTTCCAACACAAATGAAATTTTCACGTGTACCACATATTCCCAATGACTGGAACAGTGACTTAGAAGGTATTGTTTGGGACATTCTAGACTCCACTGGTGTTTGATATAACCATATCTTGGACACTAACGGACAGGGTTACAGACACAGGTTAGGTCCCCGTGTGTCATTTTCTAATGCCACTCCTCTACCTCCCATAGGTACAGCACAGTGGGTCCATCGTCTGTGTGTCCAAATCGGTTACAAAGGGAAGACATTTATTTTCTAGCCATGACACTTGGGTCATTAGACGACAGTGATAAAACCTTCACTGTCGGGGACCTTGAAGATGGCGGAAGAGTAAGACGCGGAGATCGCCTTCCTCCCCACGGATACACCAGAAATACATCCACACGTGGAACAACTCCTACAGAACTCCTACTGAAGGCTGGCAGAAGACCTCAGACCTCCCAAAAGGCAAGAAACTCCCCACGTAACTGGGTAGGGCAAAAGAAAAAACAGAGACAAAAGAATAAGGACGGCACCTGCACCAGTGGGAGGGAGCTGTGAAGGAGGAAAAGTTTCCACACACTAGGAAGCCCCTCCGCGGGCGGAGACTGCGGGAGGCGGAGGGGGGAGTTTCGGGACCGCGGAGTAGTGCACAGCGACGGGTGCGGAGGGCAAAGCGGGGAGATTCCTGCACAGACGATCGGTGCCGACCGGCACTCACCAACCCGAGAGGCTTGCTGCTCACCCACCGGGGCGGGCGGGGCTGCGAGCTGAGGCTCGGGTTTTGGTTTTGGACGGAGCTCAGGGAGAGGACTGGGGTTGGCGGCTTGACCATAGCCTGAAGGGGTTAGTGCACCACGACTAGCCGGGAGGGAGTTCGGGGAAAAGCCTGCACCGGCCGAAGAGGCAAGAGACTTTTTCTTCCCTCTTTGTCTCCTGGTGCGCGAGGAGAGGGGTTTAAGAGCGCTGCTTAAAGGAACTCCAGAGACGGGCGCGAGCCGCGGCTAAAAGCGCGAACCCCAGAGACGGGCGCGAGCCGCGGCTGAGGGCACGAGCCCCCGAGACGGGCGCGAGCCGCGGCTGAAAGCGCAAACCCCAGAGACGGGCGCGAGCCGCGGCTGAGGGCGCGAGCCCCCGAGACGGGCGCGAGCCGCGGCTGAAAGCACAAACCCCAGAGACGGGCGCGAGCCGCGGCTAAAACCGCGGACCCCAGAGACGGGCGGGAGACGCTAAGGCTGCTGCTGCCGCCACCAAGGGGCCTGTGTGCGAGCACAGGTCACTCTCCACAACCCGCTTCCGCGGAGCCTGTGCAGCCCGCCACTGCCAGGTTCCCGGGATCCAGGGACAACTTCCCCGGGACAGCGCACGGCGGGCCTCAGGCTGGTGCAACGTCACGCCGGCCTCTGCCGCAACGTCACGCTGCCTCTGCCGCCCGCAGGCCGGCCCCGCACGCAGTGCCCCTCCTTCCCCCATCCCCCAACCCCCGGCCTGAGTGAGCCGGAGGCCCCGAATCAGCGGCTCCTTTAATCCCGTCCTGTCTGAGCGAAAAAACAGACGCCCTCCAGCGACCTACACGCAGAGGCAGGGCCAAATCCAAAGCTGAGCTCCTGTGGGCTGTGAAAACAAAGAAGAGAAAGGGAAATCTCTCCCAGCAGCCACAGAAGCAGCGGATTGAAGCTCCACAATCAACTTGATATACCCTGCATCTGTGGAATACCTGAATAGACAAGGAATGATCCCAAATTGAAGAGGGGGAATTTAGGAGGGAAATCTATGATTTTTTTCCCTTTTCCTCTTTTTGTGAAGGTGTACGTGTATGCTCCTGTGTGACATCTAGTCTGTATACTCTAGCTTCCACCATTTGTCCTAGGGCTCTATCCGTCCATGACCTTTTTTTAAAAATTCTTTTTCTTAATAATTAAGTTTAATTGTAATAACTTTATTATACTTTACCTTCGTTCTTTCTTTCTTTCCTTCCTTCCCTCCCTCCTTTAGACAACGAATCACCCCAAATTGAGGAGGTGGTATCAGGGAGCAGGATTTATGATTTTTCCCCCTTTACCTCTTTTTGTGAAGGTGTATGTGTATGCTTCTGTGTAAGATTTTCTCTGTATAGCTTTGCTTCCAACATTTGTCCTAAGGTTCTATCCGTCCCTTTTTTTTTCTAAATATGTTTTAATTCAATAACTATATTATACTTTATTTTATTTTTACTGTATCATCTTTCTTTCTGTCTTTTTTTCCTTCTTTCCCTCCTTCCTTCCTTCCTCCCTCCCTCCTTTCTTTCCTTCTTTGCTTCTTTCTTCCTTCCTTCCTTTCCTCCTTTCCTTCTTTCTTTCCTCATACTTCTACTAATTCTCTCTACTTTTTCTCCCTTTTATTCTGAGCCGTGTGGATGAAAGGCTCTTGGTGCTCCAGCCAGGAGTCAGGGCTCTGCCTCTGAGGTAGGAGAGCCAACTTCAGGTCACTGGTCAACAAGAGACCTCCCAGCTCAACATAATATTAAACAGCGGAAATCTCCCAGAGACCTCCATCTTAACACCAGCACCCAGCTTCACTCAACGACCAGCAAGCCACAGTGCTGGACAACCTATGCCAAACAACTAGCAAAACAGGAACACAACCCCACCCATTAGCAGAGAGGCTGCCTAAAATCATAATAAGGCCACAGACACCCCAAAACACACCACCAGACGTGAACCTGCCCACTAGAGAGACAAGATCCAGCCTCATCCAGCACAACACAGGCACTAGTCCCCTCCACCAGGAAGCCTACACAACCCACTGAAACAACCTTAGCCACTGGAGACAGACATCAAAAACAACGGGAACTACGAACCTGCAGCCTGCAAAAAGGAGACCCCAAACACAGTAAGATAAGCAAAATGAGAAGACAGAAAAACACACAGCAGATGAAGGAGCAAGATAAAAACCCACCAGACCTAACAAATGAAGAGGAAATAGGCAATCTACCTGAAAAAGAATTCAGAATAATGATAGTAAGGATGATCCGAAATCTTGGAAGTAGAATGGACAAAATGCAAGAAACAGTTAACAAGGACCTACAAGAACTAAAGATGAAACAAGCAACGATGAACAATGCAATAAATGAAATTAAAATCACTCTAGATAGGATCAATAGCAGAATAACTGAGGCAGAAGAACGGATAAGTGACCTGGAAGATAAAGTAGTGGAAATAACTACTGCAGAGCAGAATAAAGAAAAAAGAATGAAAAGAACTGAGGACAGTCTCAGAGACCTCTGGGACAACATGAAACGCACCAACATTCGAATTATAGGGGTTCCAGAAGAAGAAGAAAGAAAGAAAGGGACTGAGAAAATATTTGAAGAGATTATAGTTGAAAACTTCCCTAATATGGGAAAGGAAATAGTTAATCAAGTCCAGGAAGCACAGAGGGTCCCATACAGGATAAATACAAGGAGAAACACACCAAGACACATATTAATCAAACTGTCAAAAATTAAATACAAAGAAAGCATATTAAAAGCAGCAAGGGAAAAACAACAAATAACACACAAGGGAATCCCCATAAGGTTAACAGCTGATCTCTCAGCAGAAACCCTACAAGCCAGAAGGGAGTGGCAGGACATACTGAAAGTGATGAAGGAGAATAGCCTGAAACCAAGACTACTCTACCCAGCAAGGATCTCATTCACATTTGATGGAGAAATTAAAACCTTTACAGACAAGCAAAAGCTGAGAGAGTTCAGCACCACCAAACCAGCTTTACAACAAATGCTAAAGGAACTTCTCTAGACACGAAACACAAGAGAAGGAAATGACCTATAGTAGCGAACCCAAAACAATATATAAAATGGAAATAGGAACATACATATCAATAATTACCTTAAATGTAAATGGACTAAATGCCCCCACCAAAAGACACAGATTGGCTGAATGGATACAAAAACAAGACCCTTATATATGCTGTCTACAAGAGACCCACTTCAGAACTAGAGACACATACAGACTGAAAGTAAGGGGATGGAAAAAGATATTCCATGCAAATGGAAACCAAAAGAAAGCTGGAGTAGCAATTCTCATATCAGACAAAATAGACTTTAAAATAAGGACTATTAAAAGGGACAAAGAAGGACACTACATAATGATCAAGGGATCGATCCAAGAAGAAGATATAACAATTGTAAATATTTATGCACCCAACATAGGAGCACCTCAATACATAAGGCAAATACTAACAACCATAAAAGGGGAGATCAACAGTAACACATTCATAGTAGGGGACTTTAACACCCCACTTTCACCCATGGACAGATCATCCAAAATGAAAATAAATAAGGAAACACAAGCTTTAAATGATACATTAAACAAGATGGACTTAATTGATATTTATAGGACACTCCATCCAAAAACAACAGAATACACATTTTTCTCAAGTGCTCATGGAACATTCTCCAGGATAGATCATATCTTGGGTCACAAATCAAGCCTTGGTAAATTTAAGAAAACTGAAATTGTATCAAGTATCTTTTCCGACCACAACGCCATGAGACTAGATATCAATTACAGGAAAAGATCTGTAAAAAATACAAACACATGGAGGCTAAACAATACACTACTTAATAATGAAGTGATCACTGAAGAAATCAAAGAGGAAATAAAAAAATACCTAGAAACAAATGACAATGGAGACACAACGACCCAAAACCTATGGGATGCAGCAAAAGCAGTTCTAAGGGGGAAGTTTATAGCAATACAAGCCCACCTTAAGAAGCAGGAAACATCTCGAATAAACAACCTAACCTTGCACCTCAAGCAATTAGAGAAAGAAGAACAAAAAAACCCCAAAGCTAGCAGAAGGAAAGAAATCATAAAAATCAGATCAGAAATAAATGAAAAAGAAATGAAGGAAACAATAGCAAAGATCAATAAAACTAAGAGCTGGTTCTTTGAGAAGATAAACAAAATAGATAAACCACTAGCCAGACTCATCAAGAAAAAAAGGGAGAAGACTCAAATCAATAGAATTAGAAATGAAAAAGGAGAAGTAACAACTGACACTGCAGAAATAAAAAAAATCATGAGAGATTACTACAAGCAACTCTATGCCAATAAAATGGACAACCTGGAAGAAATGGACAAATTCTTAGAAATGCACAACCTGCCAAGACTGAATCAGGAAGAAATAGAAAATATGAACAGACCAATCACAAGCACTGAAATTGAAACTGTGATTAAAAACCTTCCAACAAACAAAAGCCCAGGACCAGATGGCTTCACAGGTGAATTCTATCAAACGTTTAGAGAAGAGCTAACACCTATCCTTCTCAAACTCTTCCAAAATATAGCAGAGGGAGGAACACTCCCAAATTCCTTCTACGAAGCCACCATCACCTTGATACCAAAACCAGACAAGGATGTCACAAAGAAAGAAAACTACAGGCCAATATCACTGATGAACATAGATGCAAAAATCCTCAACAAAATACTAGCAAACAGAATCCAACAGCACATTAAAAGGATCATACACCATGATCAAGTGGGGTTTATTCCAGGAATGCAAGGATTCTTCAATATACGCAAATCTATCAATGTGATAAACTATATTAACAAATTGAAGGAGAAAAACCATATGATCATCTCAATAGATGCAGAGAAAGCTTTCGACAAAATTCAACACCCATTTATGATAAAAACCCTCCAGAAAGTAGGCATAGAGGGAACTTTCCTAAACATAATAAAAGCCATATATGAGAAGCCCACAGCAAACATCATCCTCAATGGTGAAAAACTGAAAGCATTTCCACTAAGATCAGGAACAAGACAAGGTTGCCCACTCTCACCACTCTTATTCAACATAGTTTTGGAAGTTTTAGCCACAGCAATCAGAGAAGAAAAGGAAATAAAAGGAATCCAAATCGGAAAAGAAGAAGTAAAGCTGTCACTGTTTGCAGATGACATGATACTATACATAGAGAATCCTAAAGATGCTACCAGAAAACTACTAGAGCTAATCAATGAATTTGGTAAAGTAGCAGGATACAAAATTAATGCACAGAAGTCTCTGGCATTCCTATATACTAATGATGAAAAATCTGAAAGTGAAATCAAGAAAACACTCCCATTTGCCATTGCAAGAAAAAGAATAAAATATCTAGGAATAAACCTACCTAAGGATACGAAAGACCTGTATGCAGAAAATTATAAGACACTGATGAAAGAAATTAAAGATGATACAAATAGATGGAGAGATATACCATGTTCTTGGATGGGAAGAATCAACATTGTGAAAATGACTCTACTACCCAAAGCAATCTACAGATTCAATGCAATCCCTATCAAACTACCACTGGCATTTTTCACAGAACTAGAACAAAAAATTTCGCAATTTGTATGGAAACACAAAAGACCCCGAATAGCCAAAGCAATCTTGAGAACGAAAAAAGGAGCTGGAGGAATCAGGCTCCCTGACTTCAGACTATATTACAAAGCAACAGTAATCAAGACAGTATGGTACTGGCACAAAAACAGAAAGATAGATCAGTGGAACAGGATAGAAAGCCCAGAGATAAACCCACGCACATATGGACACCTTATCTTTGATAAAGGAGGCAGGAATGTACAGTGGAGAAAGGACAGCCTCTTCAATAAATGGTGCTGGGAAAACTGGACAGGTACATGTAAAAGTATGAGATTAGATCACTCCCTAACACCATACACAAATATAAGCTCAAAATGGATTAAAGACCTAAATGTAAGGCCAGAAACTATCAGACTCTTAGAGGAAAACATAGGAAGAACACTCTATGACATAAATCACAGCAAGATCCTTTCTGACCCACCTCCTAGAGTAATGGAAATAAAAACAAAAATAAACAAATGGGACCTAATGAAACTTCAAAGCTTTTGCACAGCAAAGGAAACCATAACCAAGACCAAAAGACAACCCTCAGAATGGGAGAAAACATTTGCAAATGAAGCAACTGACAAAGGATTAATCTCCAAAATTTACAAGCAGCTCATGCAGCTCAATAACAAAAAAACAAACAACCCCATCCAAAAATGGGCAGAAGACCTAAATAGACATTTCTCCAAAGAAGATATACAGAATGCCAACAAACACATGAAAGAATGCTCAACATCATTAATCATTAGAGAAATGCAAATCAAAACTACAATGAGATATCATCTCACACCAGTCAGAATGGCCATCATCAAAAAATCAAGAAACAATAAATGCTGGAGAGGGTGTGGAGAAAAGGGGACACTCTTGCACTGCTGGTGGGAATGTGAATTGGTTCAGCCACTGTGGAGAACAGTATGGAGGTTCCTTAAAAAACTACAAATAGAATTACCATATGACCCAGCAATCCCACTACTTGGCATATACCCTGAGAAAACCAAAATTCAAAGAGAGTCATGTACCAAAATGTTCATTGCAGCTCTATTTACAATAGCCAGGACATGGAAACAACCTAAGCGCCCATCATCGGATGAATGGATAAAGAAGATGTGGCACATATACACAATGGAATATTACTCAGCCTTAAAAAGAAATGAAATTGAGCTATTTGTAATGAGATGGATAGACCTAGAATCTGTCATACAGAGTGAAGTAAGTCAGAAAGAAAAAGACAAATACCGTATGCTAACACATATATATGGAATTTAAGGTAAAAAAATGTCATGAAGAACCTAGGGGTAAGATAGGAATAAAGACGCAGACCTACTGGAGAACGGACTTAAGGATATGGGGAGGGGGAAGGGTGAGTTTTGACAGGGCGAGAGAGAGTCATGGACATATACACACTAACAAACGTAGTAAGGTAGATAGCTGGGGGGAAGCAGCCGCAAGGCACAGGGATATTAGCTCGGTGCTTTGTGACAGCCTGGAAGGGTGGGATGGGGAGAGTGGGAGGGAGGGAGACGCAAGAGGGAAGACATATGGGAACATATGTATATGTATAGCTGATTCACTTTGTTGTAAAGCAGAAACTAACACACCATTGTAAAGCAATTATACCCCAATAAAGATGTTTAAAAAAAAAAAAAAAAAAAAAAAAAAAAAAAAAAAAAAAAAAACCTTCACTGTCCAGTGGCATAATTTAGGCTTATCATATTGTTCCCATAAGTGTATCCACCCAACCTAGCCTTTGGAACACTCTTGGCCACCGGCCTTTAAAAACTTCATATTCGGGAGTGACTAGAATATCCAATAGTCCTTCCTTGGGGAGGATACACACCCTCTCCTAGTGTTGTTGATGATTAGAGTGCTCCAGTTGAATAGCTGTTCAATTCATTCGTTTATCTATAGCTTTACTAGCTTCTCTATGGTGATTTTTGAAAGAGAGCTCCCTCTAGTGTCACTGTTTGGGTTAACAAGTCTCTCTTATTACCATGATGATCATCCAGAAACATTTCAAACTGACTCAACACCCAAAGCCGTCTCCAAAGAACATCTGGCGCGACAAGGTCATTTCTTATCAAGCTACCACATATGTTGCTGCCATTTAACATGTATGGGACTTATGCAGTTTGAAAATATAGGCTACAATGAAAAATACTGTGTGCCACATGAGGCTGTCAACTGGATATATTCTACCCTCAAACACAACTCCATCTGAGTGCACCATAATGCTTCCCATAACCATCCTTTGTGTACCTCCAAAAGAGACTTACTGGTAATATTGGATCACTGGGTTCCATTTCAGCTTCCTTTAAATGTGTTCCATGCACATTTACATTTGATATATTCAAAGGGACAAATCAAGCTCTAAAATACTTGGCAGAAGGCACAATCTGCTTTCCATCATATCCAGGCAGCGGCTGCAGCAATGCATCATCATGACTTATGCCCACACAGAATGCTGACGCTCTGCTGTTTGGCATCTCTATCCAGTAGGATTCAGCAGGTCAACTGAGAAATAACCAGAATGGTAAATACAGCCTGTAAACAATGACCTGAAAGAGAGCCGTAGTTAGCTGCAGTAAGTTCATTCATGAGACGATGCTGCATCCCTTCTTTTCTCAAATTATTCAAGTAGAGTCCAATTCCCCTTCTTCAGAAAAGAGAGATCAAGAAGTTTCTCCCAGCATCCACCATTTGTCAGCCTTAGACCTGAGCGAGATAGCTTAGAGTATTATACTCTTGCTCTTATTGCATTCTTCCCTGGGATATGTCCCACCTCTGTTTGCTATGACATTCCCGTTTCCATTTGTTACCTGTTTACACCCCCATCATTTTCCCTGTGGTTGGGTTTTCCAGCTCAGATACACTGTTCAACCATAGCACTGGCAATAACAGAATCCTTCCTAACACTTCTTCTTGGTTCACTCCCTGGAATAAGTTGTAAATCCATAAAAGCTCCTCCATTCAGCAGTAGCTAGAATTAGTGATACACCTCCAATCATTAATTTTAGGAATCCGTGACAATAATGAGAGACCATGTTACAGGCCTGCTGCTAACACTTGCCTTTTCATAGCTTAAGGGAAACAGGATGGGATGAAGGGATAAGGAGTCAAATGAGAATATTCCAATAAGAAGAGGAAGAAGTGCCGAATTTTAGCCTAATTCAGCTTTGCTCTGGATCAAACTTTATTAAAATAATGGCTCAATTTTCATTATACTTTCATTCAAAGTTTATGAAGGTTCTTTTCTCAAATTTTATTGATTATGAAATAAACATGTAGCTAAGTTCGGATAAAACATTAAACTCTAGTAATTCTCTCTCCTGACATTCTATAGCAGACATGCACATTCTATGAGATCTTTGGAGGAACTTCCCTGTATGCAGAAGCTCCACAGTAGATGAACAACGGGAGTAAAACTATGATTCTGGGCACTGACACACTACAGTCCTTGCCTAGTCTTTGCACTGAAGTGCTGGGAACCTCTGGGCAAATCATTGCTGTCTCCATGTTTGTTCCTCCAGCTGGGAATAAGGTTGGGCTAGGATTTTTCCTGTATTATTTGTAATATTTTAGGAAGATAGCCATCCTTGATATCTTCCTGTTGCCTACAATCAAGGCCCAATTCTTTAGCAAGGCACACAAGGTACTTCACGATCTGCCCCCAAATAATGCTCCATTTTGACTCTAGCAAACTTTTTCTATAAAGGGCAAGAGGGTAAGTATTTTCACCTTTGCAGGCCATTTAGTCTCTGTCACAACAATTTAATATGCCATTTTAGTGCAAAAACAGCCACAGGCAATAGATAAATGAGCATGGTTGCATTCCAATCAAACTTTACTTGTGGACACTGAAATGTGAATTTCATCTAATTTTCACGTGCCACAAAATATTATTCTTCTTTTAATTTTTTCTCAACCATTTGTTCAGCTTATGGGCCATAAAAAAGAAAAGGCAGTGTGCTGGATTTGGCCTGTGAGCTATAGTCTGCCAGCCCCTAATGTACACAGCTTACACCACACTGAATATCTCACCACTTCCCAAACAATTAAAGTACTTCCAAGGTTCAGTGACACTGCACACAATGATCCCTTTGCCTAGTACATCTTTACTTCCACACCCTTGCTCTCTCCTGGAGAACTGCTATAGGCCCATCAAATCTTGCTCACATATTGTACCCTTCCCCAAATCTTTTCCGACAATCTTCCCATCCTGATAAATGGCGGCTTCAACCACTTACTGACTTAAGCCACTCAACTCATGCTTGACTCTTTCTCTCACATCTCACATCCAATCCATGAGCGAATCTTTCCAGTACTCTCTTCAAAATACATCCCCAAACCTTCTCTTAATGACAGTCTGTGACATCGTTATCTCTTACCTGATCTATCTGAACCCCTCTCCCAGAGAAGGGAGAAGAGAACACAGAAGCCAGAATAGTTTTCAACATAGAAGTCAGAGGGATTCTATTAAAATATAAGTCAGGTTATATTATTCTTCTGCTCAAAACCCTCCAATGACCTCCTATTTCACTCAAAGTAAAAACAATGCTCCCTCAAAGCCTAAAATCTCTACATAAAAATCCCCATTTATTTATCCCCACTCATCCCACTCCTGCCACAGGGTTGCCTGGCTATTCCTGGAACGTGCTGACAAGTTCCCACCTCAGGACATTCTCACTTGCTGTTCTTCACGCCCAAAATGCTCTTCCTACAGATATTTGCAAGGATCACTCATCTGCTTCAGGTTTTTGCTGAAATGGCAAATTCTCAGAGGCCATTTCTTTTTTTTTTTTTTTTTAAACATCTTTATTGGGGTATAATTGCTTTACAATGGTGTGTTAGTTTCTGCTTTATAACAAAGTGAATCAGCTATACACATACATATGTTCCCATATGTCTTCCCTCTTGCGTCTCCCTCCCTCCCACTCTCCCCATCCCACCCCTCCAGGCTGTCCCAAAGCCCCGAGCTAATATCCCTGTGTCTTGCGGCTGCTTCCCCCTAGCTATCTACCTTACTTCGTTTGTTAGTGTGTATATGTCCATGACTCTCTCTCGCCCTGTCAAAACTCACCCTTCCCCCTCCCCATATCCTCAAGTCCGTTCTCCAGTAGGTCTGCGTCTTTATTCCTGTCTTACCCCTAGGTTCCTCATGACATTTTTTTCCCTTAAATTCCATATATATGTGTTAGCATATGGTATTTGTCTTTGTCTTTCTGACTTACTTCACTCTGTATGACAGACTCTACGTCTATCCATCTCATTACAAATAGCTCAATTTCATTTCTTTTTAAGGCTGAGTAATACTCCATTGTGTATATGTGCCACATCTTCTTTATCCATTCATCCGATGATGGGCGCTTAGGTTGTTTCCATCTCCGGGCTATTGTAAATAGAGCTGCAATGAACATTTTGGTACATGACTCTTTTTGAATTATGGTTTTCTCAGGGTATATGCCCAGTAGTGGGATTGCTGGGTCATATGGTAATTCTATTTGTAGTTTTTTAAGGAACCTCCATACTGTTCTCCACAGTGGCTGAACCAATTCACATTCCCACCAGCAGTGCAAGAGTGTCCCCTTTTCTCCACACCCTCTCCAGCATTTATTGTTTATAGATTTTTTGATGATGGCCATTCTGACTGGTGTGAGATGATATCTCATTGTAGTTTTGATTTGCATTTCTCTAATGATTAATGATGTTGAGCATTCTTTCATGTGTTTGTTGGCATTCTGTATATCTTCTTTGGAGAAATGTCTGTTTAGGTCTTCTGCCCATTTTTGGATGGGGTTGTTTGCTTTTTGTTATTGAGCTGCATGAGCTGCTTGTAAATTTTGGAGATTAATCCTTTGTCAGTTGCTTCATTTGCAAATGTTTTCTCCCATTCTGAGGGTTGTCTTTTGGTCTTGATTATGGTTTCTTTTGCTGTGCAAAAGCTTTGAAGTTTCATTAGGTCCCATTTGTTTATTTTTGTTTTTATTTCCATTACTCTAGGAGGTGGGTCAGAAAGGATCTTGCTGTGATTTATGTCATAGAGTGTTCTGCCTATGTTTTCCTCTAAGAGTTTGATAGTGTCTGGCCTTACATTTAGGTCTTTAATCCATTTTGAGCTTATTTTTGTGTATGGTGTTAGGGAGTGATCTAATCTCATACTTTTACATGTACCTGTCCAGTTTTCCCAGCACCATTTATTGAAGAGGCTGTCCTTTCTCCACTGTACATTCCTGCCTCCATTATCAAAGATAAGGTGTCCATATGTGCGTGGGTTTATCTCTGGGCTTTCTATCCTGTTCCACTGATCTATCTTTCTGTTTTTGTGCCAGTACCATACTGTCTTGATTACTGTTGCTTTGTAGTATAGTCTGAAGTCAGGGAGCCTGATTCCTCCAGCTCCTTTTTTCGTTCTCAAGATTGCTTTGGCTATTCGGGGTCTTTTGTGTTTCCATACAAATTGCGAAATTTTTTGTTCTAGTTCTGTGAAAAATGTCAGAGGCCATTTCTAAACACACTCTAAAATTTCAAACTCTACCACCCCAAAACCTTCATATCCTGTTTCCTGGTTCATTTTCTCCATCACACTGATATTATTTGACATACGATGTGTTATGCTTTTTGGTTTGTCATCTATCTCTCCCCACCAGAATTCATGCTGCAAGAGGTCGGGAAATTGAGACTGTTTGTTCACTGAAGAAACTCTAGTGCCTCAAACAGTGCCCAGAACTTGGTAAATTTGTTGATTATACACTTTGTGCCATATTCTACTACTAAACCTTCAATGTCAAATCTTTATTTAACATCTCCATGCTCTGAGTCCCTTCAAAATTTATCATTATAAGACACCCATTAAAATCAAGGAAAAATATACTGAAATTTGGCATGGCCATATCAAAAACTTACATTGGACTCTACTTCAGTACAGACTTTGCCATGAATACTAGTATTAAATTTTTAGGGCCTTCTAAGGAGGTGTTCAGATATCAGAGGCATAAAAAAATACTTGCTTTTACATATTTAAGCCAAAATTAAAGTGTAAGATGCATTTCAATGACTGTAAAGGGATGAAAGTATTCATTTAGGTTACAAACTATTACTTTCTTTGGCATATTTTCTCTGCTATAATCTAAAATCTCAACTCGGATTTCTACTGTATTTAAATCAGTCTTAAAAAATAGTTACCCATACAAGTCCTTAATCAAACTACCCCCTCATTTAGTATCTCTTGAGTATGCTTTGTAAAAGCTCAGTTAGCAAGAAAGCCACTTTCCTACCAGCAGGGCATATATAGCCATTGACCCTGAAAAAAGAGTTGTGTTCAACCTGGACTGCACCAGCAGCAATCAAGCAAGTTAGCGCTTTTATGTAGCAAAGTTTTTGCCACGTATGTAAAATTCATGTTAAATCGTTTGGTTTCATTAGCTGTACACTTCTTGTGATGGCAGACCTCAGTAACTGAATAACATTTCAGTTACATGACATTTAACTTATCTCCAACATTTCCTATCCAATCCATTTGACCCCAGATTTAAAAAAATAAAGATAAAATAGCACCATAAGAAAGCAATTCAGAGGCAAAAATTCACCAAGTGTCAATATTTAGTTAGTAAATTTATACCTAATCATATATTTTATATATAAGTAACAGAAATTAAATGTTTAGTAAAGATGAGAAGATATAAAATTAGTAAGAAATCTTAAATCAAAATTGCCACATAAGATTTAATTTGTACATATATCTTATTCCAGAATTGTTGCTGGCATAGAGCAATTTGAATTGCTTTAAACAGTACAAACCCTCTTTATTTAGGATAGGACCAAGGCCAGAATTTTAAAAATAAGGTTACCAAAGTCATCAAGATATCTCATCATTACTGTTTATTTGTGCAAATTTCCATTATATAATAACAATTCTCCATACCCCCAGCTAAATCAAAATTTAAGCACCTTATCCATCACTCCTAGTATGGGATAAATTAATATATTTAATGGGCCTAGAACAGTATCAAGAACATATTAAGCATTCAATAAATGTTGGTTATTGCTGTTTGGGGCAATGAGAGGAGTAGTAGGATTACAAATTAGAAAATGCACACCACACATAGATTGATATTTCAGGGTGAGTTTTTGAGACAAATGCATATCTTTTTAGAATATCAATTTTACCCGAAAGCAAACAATTTTAAACTTTTTTTGTTAAGATATAAGCATGGCTATACAATACAGTTGAATACAGCATTCAAATGAATACTTTAAATAATAAACTAGATTTTAAAGAAGTTTTTCCATTCATGGAAGAGAGATTTGGGCTATATCCACAGACCCCGATCAATCTCTTCCTCTTGGAATATTTTGGCAGAAAAAAATCTTCAACAAGCTCTGCTTTATGAAACAACCTCTTTGTGCCCGTAGATAAACAAATACTATGTGTATACCGTCACTTTCCATGTAGATGAAGAGGGAACTCAACACCTTGCTCTATCTACCTTTCCATGGGCCAATATTTTTCCTTGTCCTCCCCAGGAAGGCTTTATATCCTGGACATGTAGAAACAAACCTGAACTAATTCTCATGTCTACAATTGTTCTCCCTTTTATTTTGAGCACTGTAGAACCAAGACTGACTAACACCTGCCTGCAAATCCCTAAAATGCAGTCTCTTTTTAATACTTGATTAATAAATTATAATTAGGAAATACTAAGTACCATATGTTTGCATTTTGATGAGAAAATTGGAAAGGAGGACATCACAATAATGATTTCCCCTGTTCTTAAGAAGTTCTATAGATCTTAGTGTTTACATCTTGATTACAAAGCCTCTTCACAATTCACAAGATGTCCCTCAGCTCTGCCTCCCATTTAAATCTGATTAATCCAGATGAACTTGTTCTAACAGTGGGTGGTTTACTGTGATTTATTTTTGGAAATTACTAATGAAAAAGAAAATTTTAAGTTCAATATACTTGTGTCCTAGGAAAGTAAAACATAACTTTTAGGGAGGCTAAATATCTGAGAATTATACTCAAAGGTGGTATATTTACAGCTTTCTACACTGAGTTGAAAATTTTTTGAATATCTGTCTCTCACAAGGCAGCTTCCCACTAGCTATCTATTTTACACATGGTAGTGTATATATGTCAATGCTACTCTCTCAATTCGCCCCACCCTCCCCTCCCCAGCCTGTGTCCACAAGTCCATTATCTACGTCTCTCTCTCTATTCCTGCCCTGCCACTAGGTTCATCAGTACCGTTTTTCTAGATTCCATATATATGCATTAACATATGGTACTTGTTTTTCTCTTCACTCTGTATGACAAACTCTAGGTCCATCCACATCACTACAAATAATTCAGTTTCATTCCTTTTTATGGCTGAGTAATATTCCATTGTAGATATGTACCACATCTTCTTTATCCATTCTTCTGTTGATGGACCTTTAGGTTATTTCCATGTCCTGGCTATTGTAAATAGCGCTGCAATGAACTCTGGGATACACGTATCTTTTTGCATTATGGTTTTCTCAGGGTATATGCCCAGTAGTGGGATTGCTGGGTCATATGGTAGTTCTATTTGCAGTTTTTTAAGATACCTCAATACTGTTCTCCATAGTGGCTGTATCAATTTACATTCCCACCAACAGTGCAGGAAGGTTCCCTTTTCTCCACACTCTATCCAGCATTTATGGTTTGTAGATTTTTTGATGATGGCCATTCTGACCGGTGAGAGGTGGTACCTCATTGTGGTTTTGATTTGCATTTCTGTAATGATTAGCATGTCAAGCATCTTTTCATGAGTGCACCTAATTAATATCAAAACCTGAATACGTGTTCTAGGAAAAAAATAATTTATCAAATTAACTTATTAGTACTATATATGTATTCTTAATTGTATTCTATATACATGTATTTTATATATATATGTATATATATATATATATATACACACACACAGAGAAAGTCATATAACTGTAACAAAAAAATTTGTAGATTAATGTAATATATTCCCAACAGATGAAACTAATAAGTAAGCTGAAGCAAGAGAGAAAATGTCTTGTATTTGCTATCTTTTTTTAATATGATAAAATACATTTATTGGCATTGAGAAAACAAGATGGGCAAGAAGAAGTGGTAATTCTGAGGTCCTCCCTTTTGGAAGTGCTAAAGCATTTTGTAATTGAGTCACATATCATCCCTGTAGAATAGGTATTACATACATTACAATTAGTTAGGGAAGCAGAAATACCAAACAATTACTTTGGCTTATTGAAGAAAAAAATCTCCCTAACTGTGGAAAGCAGATTATCCCCAAAATTAAGCTAGGATTATACATCCTTTAAAAATGTCATGAACACAGAAAGGAAATAAAACAGATGTGAATAGTCTTCTAGATCCTTCACCATTCATTTGTGATTTTACAGATTGTAAGAGAGTTTGAAGTAAGCCCAGTAGAGAAATAAGGCCTAAGTTTTTTCTGTAAACGTATCACTGAAGCTATAAATGTTGAGATCTATTCATATTATAAAGTGAAACCTCTCCCAACTCATATCCAAAAGAATGCCAACCCATATGAGTATTCCTGTATTCCCTATACCACAGAGACTAGTGTAGTGCTGGATCTGCCAGCAGCCGTCCTTGGAGGATGCTCATGTAAGAGCATCACTGGGGAAAGATTCCTTCCACACACTTAGAGCCAGTCACCTGTGTCTCACTTCTACCTGCCAGTAGTGCATGCCAACCTCAAACCCTTCAGAACTCAGGACAGGAAGGTGAAAAGTAAGCTTCCTGGCACTGTAAGGAACATTTGATTTTCTACAAGTGGCACTTTTTCTGTCTTCAGGTATAAAATTGGGTTGGACAGTTTCAGGATCTAGTCTCAAATCTGTCTTAAATGTGCTTATCATTTTATTCAGGCCAAAAAATCATGGAGGGAGACAACAACTCCCTTTCTTTAATTCCTATGAAAACACTGCTGGGGTTTGGGGGTTTCATACCTGTTGTAGATACTTTAAATACTTGTCAGTAACACCAGTTTAGACTGCACACACTTTTCTGTTATTTCACTTAATAGATTTTGTTTTGGGTGGTAATATGGTAAGAAAGCACGGCTTTGTTTTCATTTTTCTTTAACATCCTTCTCTTCCATCAGTAAATCTAAAAAAAAAAAAAAAAAAAAAAAAAATGGCATCCTGCTTTCCCAATAACTGCCGACACTGTTCAAATTTAGAAGACAATTTCCCCTTCTATCCTCCACCTTTGTCCTCACTTCAAATGTTTTTTTTCCTGTTTTTTTTTGAGCTATAAGTAACATATAACATTTTGAAAGTTTAAGATGTATAACATTAATTTGTTACACATATATATTGCAAATAAGTAGCACCATAGCATCAGCTAACACCTCCATCACATCCCATAATTATCATTTCTTTATGGTGTAAATATTTAAGGTCTATTCTCTTCGCAACTGTCAAGTATACAATACAGTATTATTAACTATAATCACCACATTGTACATTAGATCCCCCGAATTTATGCATCTTAGGTTTGAGTCATTTGACCAACATCTCCCCATTGCCCCCACTCGCCCCAGACCCTGGTAACCACCACTATACTCTCTGTTTCTATGCGTTTGGCTTTTTTTGATTCCACATATAAGTGATATCATACAGTACTTGTCTTTCCTCTTGTTATTGATTTTTAGTTTGCTAAAATCAAAAACAGAAAAGATGCTACATATGATTTCAACCTTCTTAAATTTACTAAGACTTGTTTGTGACCTATCACATAATCTATCCTAGAGAATGTTCCATGTGCACTTAAGAAGAATGTGTATTCTACCACTGGTAGATGGAATATTCTGTATATGTCTGTTAGGTTTGCTCTAAAGTATGGGTCAAGTCCAATGTTTCCTTGTTGATTTTCTGTCTGATTAACCTACCAGCTGTTGAAAGTGGTATGTTGAAGTTCCCTACTATTATTGTATTGCTGTTTATTTGTCCATTCAGTGCTGTTAGTATTTGCTTCATATTGTTAGGTGCTCCAATGTTGGATGCATATATATTTATGAATGCGATATCTTCTTGATGTATTAACCCCTTTATTTTTACATAATGATGTCTTTGTCTCTTGTTATCATTTTTGGCTTAAAGTCTATTTTGTCTGACAAAGTATAGCTATCCCTGCTCTCTTTTCGTTTCCACTTGTATGGGATATCTTTTTCCATCTCTTCACATTGAGCCTATGTGTGTCCTTAAAGCTGAAGTGAGCCTCTTGCAGGCAGTATATAGTTGGGTCTTGTTTTTTTATCCATCCACCCACTTTATGTCTTTTGATTGGAGAATTCAATCAATTTACATTTAGAGTAATTATTCATAGTTAAAAACTTACTATTGCCATCTTATTCTTTTCTGGCCATTATGTAATTTCCTTGTTCCTTTCTTCCTCACTTGCTGCCTTCCTTCTTGAATTGATGATTTTTCATAGTGGTATGCTTTGATTCTCTTCTCTTTATCTTTTGTGAATCTACTGTAGCTTTTTGCTTTGTGGCTTGTATAAGGCTTACATAAAACATCTTACAGATATAATACTCTATTTTATGCTGATGACCACACTTGGTATTCTTTGAATTCAGAATTTCTTGGATAAAACTCAAAAAAGTAAGGATATATTGCAAAATAATTATGACCTAGAAAATTAAATTTCAGAATGGCTAGTAGATCAGTCAAAACATGTGAAATAGAATGGACACAAGGCAGGGAGTGCTGGAAATTTTCAGTTTTTTTTTAATTTGGGAGGTGATTATATTTATGATCGATTAATAATATTCCATTGCCCTGTATATTTATGTTTTATATAGGTCTTTGTATGCATTTTACTTTTTACAATTAAAAGGGACTGTTAGAAAGGAAAATATAAAATTGTAAAACTATCTATTACTACTAAAAAGAGTCCAGCAAGATGGCCAAAAAATAAGATCAATTTCCCTATGGGCCATTACTTTTCTGGTCAATAGCAACTGCAACTAGACAAGAGCAACTCTACATTTAAGATACTTAGAAAAGCATCTAACAGGAAATATTCAAGTCCTACATGAAGAAAACCATAAAAGTACTGAATAACATTTCTTTAAGACTCTGAATAAATGGAAAGGTGTACTACTGGATAGCAAGACACAATATAATAAACACATATATAAAATAAAACCTTAATTTAAATATCTTAAGATCTTTTTATTTGAATCCTAAAATTAAATAACTTATATAAGTTATATACATAATATTTTCTTTTACTTATTCAACTTCTTATTATAAAATTTTTCAAATACAAAGAAAAGTAGACATATATAGGCACACTATAAAATAAATAGCCATAAGCTTAACACTTAGACATAACAATTAATATTTAACCATATTTGTTTATATATTTATTTACTGTAATATATTTTAAAAATTAAGGACTTTATGACACTCTGGTCCAAAGTATTTTAGAATGCATTTCTAAAAACTAGGAATATTTTTCTATACAACCACAATAAAAGTATAATATTTAACAAAATTAATAATAATTCTATTACTCAGTTCATATTGGGATGTTGTATATTTTGTCTCTTTTAGTATACAGTAGGACTCATATTACTACACACATATACACATACAGACACACTTTTTCTTTTCTTGTCATTGACTTAAAGAACAAAACAGGAAAATTATATAAGTTGTCCTATGTTATGAACTATGTTTGAGATTTTTCTGACTGTTTTTTCATGGTCTTGTTTAGCATTTTCTTTTTTTATGCCCACTACTTCCTGAAAAATAGAAGTTAGATGTAAAGCCTTGTTTAGACTCAGGTTTAATTTTTTTAGTAGAAATGTTGAATAGGTGACACTGGTTCTACTTTTAGCATCGTATTTAGAGATACAAAACATCTGGTTGTCCACTGCTAGTGTTGGTATGGATGATCATTGGGTTTGCGTGGGGAGAGCCTGATTACTCCACTGCCAAGTTAGATTCTTTCCTTTTGCAACCGTAAAGAAATCCTTAGGCTTGTAATTTGTCACCATGAAATTTTGAGTTTCCCAGCACCGCTCACTTAATGGTTTAGCATGCACTAATAATCTTTGCCTGAATCACTTATTGCAATATGGATTTTTTAAAAAGATTTTTCTAACTGTACTATTTATTCCACATTGATTCGTTGCCATTCTTAAAAAAAAAAATCTGTTTTTAACTGAGACACTTTGGCTTCTCTGAAATGCATTTCCAGCTAGAATAAATGGAAGAATAAATGTTTAATCCTTTCTTTTTAATTACCAATGTATATGTTAAAAAGTTAGTATAGTGGTCATCTCTGCTGATAAGAAATAGGCTTATTTTATTTTCTTTATGGTATCATTATGGACTGTATCCATGCGTTTCAAATCAATCATAGCTATTTTTCTTTCAATGATAAAATTGTCCACCTTCAGCCAAGGAGCCCTTGGCTTCTATGCTGTTTTGATAAGACTCCATGAGTCCTTGAAAGCCTCTTTGCTTTTTTTTTTTTTTGCGGTACGCGGGCCTCTCACTGTTGTAGCCTCTCCCGCTGCGGAGCACAGGCTCTGGACGCACAGGCTCAGCGGCCATGGCTCACGGGCCTAGCCGCTCCACGGCATGTGGGATCTTCCCGGACCGGGGCACAAACTCACGTCCCCTGCATTGGCAGGTGGCCTCTCAACCACTGCGCCACCAGGGAAGCCCCCTCTTTGCTTTTTGGTACAACAAGATCTCCTTGGCTCACTTTTCTTTTCTTTTTACAATTTGTTTATTCATTTATTTTATTTTTGCCTGCGTTGGGTCTTCGTTGCTGCGCATGGGCTTTCTCTAGTTGTAGCGAGTGGGGGTTACTCTTCATTGCGGTGCACAGGCTTCTCATTGCGGTGGCTTCTCTCATTGAGGAGCACAGGCTCTAGGCACGCAGGCTCAGTAGTTGTGGCTCACAGGCTCTAGAGCACAGGCTCAGTAGTTGTGGCACACGGGTTTAGTCGATCGGCGGCATGTGGGATCTTCCCGACCAGGGATTGAACCCGTGTGCCCTGCATTGCAGGCAGATTCTTAACCACTGCACCACCAGGGAAGTCCCTTGGCTCACTTTTTTACATTACCTGTTTCATACTTAGAAACTGCCATAGCCTTTAAGGAACCTTGTTATCTGTGGTGAATTATATTTAGAGACCCATATCAGAGTACTAAAAAGGTTCACAGCTAGGGGTAGTTTATTCTCCCCTTCCTGAACAGAGCTAGAAAATATAATTTTTAATTAATAAAAAATCATGAGTTCATATGGTTATTTCCAATACACATTGAACATTAAATTTTTATTCAGATTATTTTATTTTATACTGATTTCTTTTTGCCTACATAAAAAGTTAAGTAATACTGCTATTAAAATTAAAACAACTAAGTAAAAGTAATACACTGAATGAAAAAATCATGGTTTTTAAATCCTTAGAATATGTCACTACAAGGTATAGTTATAAGATCAAATGGTATCAGCCCAGAAATATTAAATATAGATCAATGGAAGAAAATTAAGATGTAAGAAAGATAAAGGCATTTCAAACCAGGGATGTTTTAGTCCATTCACGGTGCTATAATAGAACACCATCGATTATGTAGCTTTTAAGCAACAGAAATTTATTTCTCATAGTTCTGGAGGTTAGAAGTTCAAGACCTAGGTGTGGGCAGATTCAGTGTCTGGTGAGGGTCTGCTTCCTGGGTCATAGACAGTGGTCTTCTCACTATAACCTCACATGGGAAGGGGGCAAGGGAGCTCTCTTGGGCCTCTTTTTACAGGGACTCTTCCCTCATGACCTAGTCACCTACTATAACCTTGTTGGTTAGGATGTCAACATATGAATTTTGCAGGGGACACAAACATTCAGTCTATAAGAAGCACTGAATACAAGAACATCCAATAAATGGTATATATACGGTCAGCCACACTCAGAAAAAATCTGTTACTCTGTCAAACATACACAAAAATAAATTTCACCTGGATTCAAAAGCTAAAGTAGAATAATACAATATATTAAAAACACTTTCAATCTTAAAGAAAGGAATGCTTTCCTAAACAAGATGTAAAACCCAGATTCAAGAAAGGAAAAGATTAGGGGCTTCCCTGGTGGCGCAGTGGTTGAGAATCTGCCTGCCGATGCAGGGGACATGGGTTCGAGCCCTGGTCTGGGAAGATCCCACATGCCACGGAGCAACTGAGCCCGTGAGCCACAACTACTGAGCCTGCGTGTCTGGAGCCTGTGCTATGCAACAAGAGTGTCCACAATAGTGAGAGGCCCGCGCACCGCGATGAAGAGTGGCCCCCACTTGCCGCAACTGGAGAAAGCCCTCACACAGAAACGAAGACACAACACAGCCAAATATAAATTAATTAATTAATTAATTAATTAATTAATTAATTTAAAAAAAAAAAAAAAAAAAAAGAAAGGAAAAGATTAAAGACTACCTGAAACAAAGGTATAAGATACAAGATACTGTGAGAAAATATTTTCAAACACATTATATCATTATATGATAAGGAAGAATTCCTATAAATTAATTTTTAAAGACAAAACTTGAATTTAAAATGGAAAGATGTGGACACGTAACTTACTAAAAAATAAATAAATAAATATCTGAAAAGATGGTCAGCTGCACTAATACTGAAGAAAAAACAAGCTAAAATAAAAGCAAGATACCATTTTTGGCAAAGATATTGACAAAAATTAAAATGATTCAATGTTAGCAAGGGTGCAGGAAGTAGAAATTCTAAAAAAATTATGGTGGAACTGTAAACTGGAACATCTTTTTTGAAGGGCAGTATGTTAATCAAAATGTTGAATCTTGGGACTTCCCTGGTGGCACAGTGGTTAAGATTCCACTTGCCAATTCAGGGGACATGGGTTTGATCCGTGCTCCGGGAAGACTGAACATGCCACGGAGCAACTAAGCTCATGAGCCACAACTACTGAGCCTACGCTCTAGAGCCCACGAGCCATAACTACTGAGCCCATGAGCCACAACTACTGAAGCCCACTTGCCTAGAGCTCGTGCTCCACAACAAAAGAAGCCACCACAATGAGAAGCCCACACACCACAACGAAGAGTAGCCCCCACTCATCACAACTAGAGAAAGCCTGCACGCAGCAATGAAGACCCAATGCAGCCAAAAAAATTAAATTAAAATAAAAAAATTTTTTAATGTTGAATTTTATGGCACAGTAGTTTCATTTCTAGTCATCTAACCATTAGAAACACACAGAGGCAAAATGATACATGTACAGGAACAGTCATTAAAGCATTGCTTATTATAATGAAAACTTCTGAACAACTTCATTGTCCATTGATAGGTAAATGGTCAAAAATGTGTTGTACCTTTATAATAAAAAGAAGATATATGTATACTGATTTAATGAGATATTTATAGCATAGACTATGTATGGTATGAGCCAATTTATTCTTTAAGACACATATGCAAAAATATGCAAATACTGCACATACTCTATGGATATATATACATGAGGACTCAGTTTCTGTCATATGTAGATATGAATAGATAGCACCTCTGTGTAGTATATGTGACAAGAAGAGAAATAACTAGTAGCTGGCAAAAGGATTTGTTTTACAGAGAAAGCAATTATTCTTGGAACAATAACCTGATAAGCACTTGAAATAAATTGCAAAACCCAGAGAATGGATGTTGGTTTATAACAAGGTTTCAAAGAATGGGGCAATATCCCTGTGCATGACCCAGGAGAGCAACATTCCAGAGGAGGCAGGAGGTGGCAGAACAGATGAGAGTGAGGAATGAGAAGAAAGAATCCAAGAAAGATGAGAGACAGAGGAGGGTGAAGTGATTAAGAAATACTTTAGAGAAGAGAGAATCTCTAAAATGAGATTCTGAGATGTTCATAGCATTGCTCAAAGGGATCCTTACTGGTGATGTACATCATCCAGAGAAATCTGACATAGCATAAATGTTCTATGTGGGCAAGCTATTGTAAAAAAAAAAAAAAGAAAAAAGTAAAACAGTAAACGGGGCTTATGTAACCTCTGGAAAATACAACATAAAATAGCCAAGTGTAAAGAAGACCCCTGAAAATAAAGTGACAATAAGAACAGTAAGACAATAAGAAGCCCCCAGGCATCCACAGAAATCTTATTGAAAACGGTGGAAACATGCATGGGGTAAAGTTTTAGATCCCTTGTCCAGCTCTCAATGGTCCAGGAGAACCCAGGCAACATATGATTGTATGTGCTTTTGGATTGCTTGATTTTTTTAAACTATGAAAATGTATTACTAGTGTATGAAGAGAAGGGAGGGAGGGAAGGAGGAGGGGAGGAGGGAGGGAGGAGGAGGAAAAAAAGGAAAAGAATACATGGATAGCTGGCATCCAGTAATGAACTAGAACCAGGAGCAAAGCTAGCTAAATAATGTCCAATTATCATTCACCTTCCCTCTACAAGTTCCTCCTTCAACTTTCCCATTTCAGTTAATGATACTGTTGCTTAACCAATCACTTCACCTTAAACTTTGCAATCATTTTTCATTCTCCAACCCTACATTCTTCTTCACTTCAATTAGCTGCAATGACCTGATGTATCAATCAACCTTGATTGAAAATTAAAATCCTCTTTCATCTAAAAAAAGGCATCCTCTTCACCTCAGATCTTCAGAAGGAAAGTACATGTTCTACAGAAAAAGAGGTGAGATGTTCACCTAACCAGCCAGATCAGGCATAATCAACCTTGGTAATGAAATAGTAACATATAATGCAGGCTGTTCAACCTCATATCCAATCCAGTATCATATCTCCTACATTCAGCCCCTCCTCTCTATTCTGATTGCCACTGTCGTCATTCAACTGGGGTCACTTGGACGATGAACCTTCTTACCTAGACAATGGTAGATGCCTACTAAATATTCTGGCATGTCATCTCTACCCACTTCACTCCATTCTGTGTGAAGATTCTAGGTTAATATTTGTTTCAGTCATGATTCTAGATTGTAAGCCACCAAAACTGACTTGGGCTAACTTTAGCAGAAACAGTATTGTACACAGAATATCAGAAGTCCTCAAAATCAGGTGGAAAGCTAAAGAAACAAGTTCAGGAAATTGGGAAGAATCAGAGAAGGCCAGAAAGTGGGGAATATAGTCAAGATCACGTTTTGAGAAGAGTCAGGGGAGGACTCAGCCATTGATGCCATGCCACTGGACACTCCTCACTGCCCCACCTGGATACATTGTTAACATGATAGTTTGCTTTATGTCACTACATCATTCTGTTAATCCCTAAAGTTAAAAAAAATTCATGGGAGTTTAAAATTGGCTGAGTCAAGGCCATGTGTCTTTGGCTTCAACTGGAGAGAAGAAATGTCTGCCCCCTCTTTGGTTTTCATAGTGGAAAACAGACCTCAGCCTCCAACTAATACCTCATAATAGGGACTTCCCCCAAAATAGGAATGGTGATTAGATTCTGGGTAGCCAAAAATCAAACCAGTAATGTTAACCACCATCTTCTTTAAAGGAAACCCTTACCTTTGAATTCACATTCCTTACCAGAGGAACTGGTAGAGGGAAGATGAATGATTATTGGACATTATTTAGCTGGTTTTGCTCCTACTTCTAGTTCATTACAGGATGCCAGCCAGCCATGTATTCTTTTACTTTCCCCGCTCCCTCTTTCCCTTATTTTCATACAATAGTAATACATTTTCATAGTTTAAAAAAAAAACCAAGGCAATAATCACTCCATCTCCCAAACTCCCTTTTGGCTTTTTCTTCTTTTAATTGATTCTTCACTGACCACTCTTCAGTCCCATTGCACTTTTCAGATGGTTCCTTCTGCTAGTAATGATCCTTCCTTATTTCTACCTGTACAAAAGTTACACCACCTGCAAGACCTCCCCTAGCAAACGCAACCTCTTTCAAAAATCTTCCTTGTTTCCAGATAATCTCTCTGTGGTCCAAACTTATTATACTTACATTCTTCCCAATTTATATTTTAATTATTTGCATGCATTCTATCTCTCCCTCTAGATTGCAATGTCTTTAAGAACAGAGTATGATTTATTTTTCATGTTTTTACAAATATCTTTAATATAGGTGCCAAATAAATGCGGACTGATAGTGCAAATGTAGTACTCAAAAGCAGACCTAAAACATAATACTTCACAATCAGAAATTGGTTACTGAATGGCTATGGAACAAAAAGACAACGCTGTTATAATAACAGAAATGGCCTCTACTTTAAGAAAGCTTGATGTAAACATAAAAATCTGAATATAAGAAACTCTCTCTCTTTATACATTTACCTAACAAAGGTGTTCAGTTTAAAAAAGATTTACTTATAACCTTTAAAAGGTAAACATGCTAGGAGTATTAAAATATCATTTGACTTGCAAAAATATGTTATTTTAAATATCTATTATATAAAGAAAGGTGCACATATACATAAATACAAAAGATGAAATCCTTTTATCAAACTCCTACTCTTCCAAAAATATCCTCTCTGGCTCTATGATCTACAAGTAAACAGAGAGGAAAAAAAAATAGAGCTGGTTTAGCAGAAAGCTACAAATGGTGATTGAAGGGTTTGGAAAAAGATCTATTAAAGGAGGTCAAGAAAATGGATATTATTCACTTTGAAGATTAAAGGTTGATTTGGGACAATTTAATAACAATCTATAAATACATGAAGGGCTCTCACACAAGGAATAATCACCAGCTACTCTCCAACTCCAATTTGGACCAGAACAAGAGAAAAATTATGTTAGATAAAGGTAAGAATTCTTGATAGTAAAATCATTTAATACTAAAATGGAGAGCTAAGGAGAGCTGTGCACTCTTGCTGCATGTGAGAGGGCTTTAAAATGTCGCTCAAAGCACACAACCTGCCCAGAGGTAAAAGAATGCAAGAGATAACCTTTCAAAGTCTTTTTCAATGTCTGGAGTCAGAAGTTTTAAATTTATTTCTCTTTTAGAAAATCTTACTGTTTTTTTAAGATTCCCTATTTCGCCTACGAAAAACTGTATTGAAAGAATAATTTTAGGACTTGGTTATATTCCAATTTTCTCCCACATCCATCTTAAAGTTCTGCCATTTTGATGATTACTTTCTGGCATCTATTTGAGTGTTAAACATTGGGAGAAGGTGAGCAAGAACATATGCAACATAAATTTTGAAATATACTATAGTTAGCTTTCTCTACATTATAGTTCTTGATAAAAGAACTATATATTGATAAAAGAGCAACATATATATATCCTTGATAAAAGATTTAAGTATAATATATGACGAAATTTATATTACATATGCTCTTGCTCACCCTCTTCATACCCAAGAAGATTCTAGCAAAGCATGACTCCTCCACCTCCATAGCTCTACCTTCTGCCATACCCCAAAGTTGGCTTACATTTGGATCAAAGAACCCCTTCTGCCTCTGTGTTACTTCGCACAAGCTTGTTTGTAACGCTGATACAGATCCAAAAAATTAATAAACGGAGAGATGAAAATAGTGTGGAGATAGCCATGACACAACGAGCCTCAAGGTTAACCATGTCACATCTTACATTAACATTTCTATTTGTTTTCAACTACCTCCATTTTAGCAGAGGAAACTAACCAAGTATGATGAAAGTCTCAGAACTTAAAGAAAACTAGATTTTTTCCTAAAAAACTCTATACACAAACAATGTATTCAATTCAAGGAAGTTAAAGAGTTGTTAAAATAATTTTATTAGTGTATCAGTCAAATTTCTCCAAAAAAATAGGAGATACACAGAGAGATAGATTTTAAGGAATTGGCTCACAAGATTGTGTGGGCTGGCAAATGTGTATATCAGGTCAGCTGGCTGGTAACTCAGACAGGAGTTGATGGTGCAGTCCTGAGTCACAAATTTGTAGAGAAGCCTCGCTGGCTGGATATTCAGGGAGCATTTCTGTGTTACAGTCTTGAGGCACAATTCCTTCTTCTTCAGGAAATCTCGGTTTTTATTGCTAAGAACTTCAATTGATTGGATGAGGCCCACTCATCAAAAGTGGTCTCCTTCATTTAAACTCAACAGATCTTAGGTGCTAATTATATCTGCAAAATTACAAGATGCTAATTACATCTTCACAGAAAAATCTAGACTAGTGTTTGAACAAACAACTGGGTACATAGCGTAGCTAAGTGGATGCATTAAAATATAACCAACACAAATGGGCTTCTTGTTTTTAAACAAGTAGGAGTTTTCACTGGATTTCTTTGTTCTGAAGTCCCTGAATCTCTGCAATGAACTCATCCATGATAATAAGTGTCGGTGATTTGTAAGCAATTCAATTTGTGTATTCATTCATTTAGTCAGCAAATGTTTATTGAGCATTCTTATGGCCTGGCACTGTCCTAGGCGCTAGGGATATAGAATACAGGAGCTATATTCGAGGGAGAAATCAAAAGCTTTACAGACAAGTGAAAGCTAAGAGAATTCAGCATCACCAAACCAGCTCTACAACAAATGCTAAAGGAACTTCTCTAAGTGTGAAACACAAGAGAAGAAAAGAACCTACAAAAACAAACCCAAAACAATTAAGAAAATGGTCATAGGAACATAAATATAGATAATTACCTTAAATGTGAATGGATTAAATGCTCCAACCAAAAGACACAGGCTCACTGAATGGATACAAAAACAAGACCCATATATATGCTGTCTACAAGACACACACTTCAGACCTAGGGACACATACAGACTGAAAGTGAGAGGATGGAAAAAGATATTCCATGTAAATGGAAATCAAAAGAAAGCTGGAGTAGCAATACTCATGTCAGGTAAAGGAAACTTTAAAATAAAGAATGTTACAAGAGACAAGAAAGGACACTACATAATGCTCAAGGGATCAATCCAAGAAGAAGATATAACAATTATAAATATATACACACCCAACATAGGATACATAAGGCAAATTCTAACAGCTATAAAATAGGAATTCGACAGTAACACAATAATAGTGGGGAACTTTAACACCTCACTTACACCAATGGACAGATCATCCATACAGAAAATTAATAAGGAAACATGAGCTTTAAATGACACAATAGACCAGATAGATTTAATTGATATTTATAGGACATTCCATCCAAAACAGTAGATTACACTTTCTTCTCAAGTGTGCATGGAACATTCTCCAAGACAGATCACAACCGGGGTCACAAATCAAGCTTCGGTAAATTTAAGAAAATTGAAATCATATCAAGCATCTTTTCTGACCACAACGCTATGAGATTAGAAATAAATTCCAGGGAAAAAAATGTAAAAAACATAAGCACATGGAGGCTAAACAATACATTACTAAATAACCAAGAGATCACTGAAGAAATCAAAGAGGAAATCAAAAAAATACCTAGAGACAAATGACAATGAAAACACGATGATCCAAAACCTATGGGATGCAGCAAAAGCAGTTCTAAGTGGGAAGTTTATAGCAATACAAACCTACCTCAAGAAACAAAAAAAATCTCAAACAATCTAACCTTACACTTAAACGAACTAGAGAAAGAAGAACAAACAAAACCCAAAGTTACTAGAAGGAAAGAAATCATAAAGATCAGAGCAGAAATAAATGAAATAGAAACAAAAAAACCAAAAGCAAAGATCAATAAAACTAAAAGCTGATTCTCTAAGAAGATAAACAAAATTGATAAACCTTTAGCCAGACTCATCAAGAAAAAAAGGGAGAACTCAAATCAACAGAATTAGAAATGAAAAAGGAGAAGTTACAACAGACACCGCAGAAATACAAAGCATCATAAGAGACTATTATAAGCAACTCTATGCCAATAAAATGGACAACCTGGAAGAAATGGACAAATTCTTGGAAAGGTACAATTTTCCAAGACTGAACCAGGAAGAAACAGAAAATATGAAGAGACCAATCACAAATAATGAAATTGAAACTGTGGTTAAAAATCTTCCAACAAACAAAAGTTCAGGACCAGATGGCTTCACAGGTGAATTCTATCAAACATTTAGAGAAGAGCTAACACCCATCCTTCTCAAACTCTTCCAAAAAAATTTTCAGAGGAAGGAACACTCCAAACTCATTCTATGAGGCCACCATCACCTTGGTACCAAAACCAGACAAAGATACTACAAAAAAAGAAAATTACAAACCAATATCACTGATGAATATAGATGCAAAAATCCTCAACAAAATACTAGCAAACAGAATCCAACACATTCAAAGGATCATACACCATGATCAAGTGAGATTTATCCCAGAGATGCAAGAATTCTTCAATATATGCAAATCAATCAATGTGATACACCGTATTAACAAACTGAAGAATAAAAACCATATGATGATCTCAATAGATGCAGAAAAAGCTTTTGACAATATTCAACACCCATTTATGATAAAAACTCCCCAGAAAGTGGGCATAGAGGGAACCTGCCTCAACATAATAAAGGCCACATATGACAAACATCATTCCCAATGGTGAAAAACTGAAAGCATTTCCTCTAAGATCAGGAACAAGAAAAGGATGTCCACTCTCCTCAATTATTCAACATAGTTTTGGAAGTCCTAACCATGGCAATCAGAGAAGAAAAAGAAAGAAAAGGAATACAAATTGGAAAAGAAGAAGTATAAGTGTCACTGTTTGCAGATGACATGATACTATAAATAGAGAATCCTAAAGATGCCACCAGAAAACTACTAGAGCTAATCAATGAATCTGGTAAAGTTGCAGGATACAAAATTAATACACAGAAATCTCTTGCATTGCTATACACTAACAAAGAGAGATCAGAAAGAGAAATTAAGGAAACAATCCCATTCACTACTGCAACAAAAAGAATAAAATACCTACGAATAAACCTACCTAAGAAGGTAAAAGACCTGTACTCAGAAAACTATAAGACACTGATGAAAGAAATCAAAGATGACACAAACAGATGGTGAGGTATACCATGTTCTTGGATTAGAAGAATCAACATTGTGAAAATGACTATACTACCCAAAGCAATCTACAGATTCAATGCAATCCCTATCAAATTATCAATGGCATTTTTTACAGAACTAGAACAAAAAATTTCACGATTTGTATGGAAACACAAAAGACCCCGAATAGCCAAAGCAATCTTGAGGGGAAAAAAAATGGAGCTAGAGAAATCAGACTCCCTGACTTCAGACTATACTACAAAGCTACAGTAATCAACACAATATGGTACTGGCACAAAAACAGAAATATAGATCAGTGGAACAGGATAGAAAGCCCAGAGATAAACCCACGCACATATGGTCAACTAATCTATGACAAGGGAGGCAAGGATATATAACAGAGAAAAGACAGTCTCTTCAATAAGTGGTGCTGGGAAAACTGGACAGCTACATGTAAAAGAATGAAATTAGAACACTCCCTAACACCATACACAAAAATAAACTCAAAATGGATTAAAGACCTGAATGTGAGACCGGACACTCTAAAACTCTTAGATGAAAACATAGGAAGAACAGTCTTTGACATAAATCACAGCAAGATCTTTTTTGACCCACCTCCTAGAGTAATGGAAATAAAACAAAAATAAACAAATGGGACCTAATGAAACTTAAAACCTTTTGCATAGCAAAGGAAAGTATAAACAAGACGTAACGGCAACCCTCAGAATAGGAGAAAATATTTGCCAATAAATCAATGGACAAAGGATTAATCTCCAAATTATATAAACAGCTCATGCAGCTCAATAATAAAAAAACAAACAACCCAATCAAAAAATGGGCAGAAGGGCTTCCCCGGTGGCACAGTGGTTGAGATTCCGCCTGCCGATGCAGGGGACACGGGTTCACGCCCCGGTCTGGGAAGATCCCACATGCCACAGAGCGGCTAGGCCCATGAGCCATGGCCACTGAGCCTGCGCGTCCGGAGCCTGTGCTCCGCAACGAGAGAGGCCACAGCAGTGAGAGGCCCGCGTACCACAAAAAAAAAAAAAAATGGGCAGAAGACCTAAACAGACATTTCTCCAAAGAAGACATACAGATGTCCAAGAGGTAAGACAGAAAGGGAAAAATTTCGTATATTAACACATATATGTGGAATCTAGAAAAATAGTACAGATGAACTGGTTTGCAAGGCAGAAATAGAGACACAGATGTAGAGAACAAACATATGGACACCAAGTGGGGAAAGTGGGGGTGGGGGGATGAACTGGGAGACTGGGATTGACATATATACACTAGTATGTATAAAATAGATAATAAAAACCTGCTGTATTAAAAAAAAGAAATGCAGAAGTTAGACAAGGCCCTTGTCATCATGGACCTTATATTTATCTTGTTTAGAGTAGTTACTACCACTCAATATTATACTTTATATCTACTTGCTTATTTATTATTTTAACCCCACAGTAAGCTGGGGACATTATCTGGGTTTTTTTATTGCTTTATGCCCAGCACATCCAGTTTCAGATATATAATAGGTAATCAAGACACGTGCTAAATGAATTAATTAATGGTCCAGTACATCTTGCAGATGATAAATCAAAGACCCAGAGAAGTTGACTTATTTAAAGTCATACAATTTTAATTATTCAACCAGGAATAGGCCACAAATATCCAGGCTCAAATATCTTTCAATAAACCACACATATAGGGCTTCCCTGGTGGCGCAGTGGTTGAGAGTCTGCCTGCCGATGCAAGGGACACGGGTTCGTGCCCTGGTCCAGGAAGCTCCCACATGCCGCGGAGCAGCTGGGCCCGTGAGCCATGGCCGCTGAGCCTGCACGTCCAGAGCCTGTGCTCCGCAGCGGGAGAGGCCACAACAGTGAGAGGCCCACGTACCACAAAAAAATAATAATAATAAAATAAAATAAACCACACATATAAAAGGTACATTCAATAAACATTTGTAAAAACCACGTTGCTTTATGAAAATAATGGTCCCAACAAAGAGCAATTACACTGATGAATTAGTCCAAGAGTATCACTCATTTTTCATCATATTCCTTCCTCCACTAATTTAATGTCTATTTGACCACTTTCTTGAATCTTGAATTTAAAAATATAGCCTTGGGACTTCCCTAGTGGCACAGTGGTTAAGAATCCGCCTGCCAATGCAGGGACACGGGTTCAAGCCCTGGTCCGGGAAGATCCCACATGCCACAGAGCAACTAAGCCCGTGCACCACAACTACTAAGCCCGCACTCTGGAGCCCTCCAACCACGACTACTGAGCCTGTGTGCCACAACTAATGAAGCCCATGCACCTAGAGCCCATGCTCCGCTACAAGAGAAGCCACTCCAGAGAGAATGTGGTGCATGTGCACCACACGGAAGAGTAACCCCTGCTCGCCGCAACTAGAGAAAGCCCACACACAGCAACAAAGACGCAACACAGCCAAAAATACATAAACAAAAATAAAAATAAATTTGTAAAAAAAAAAATTGTTTTTTAATTAAAAAATAAAAAGACAGCCTTGGTATTTTAGAACAAAGGTATAATAACTGGAACTCCACTGACAACTGTAAATTAGTACAAAGAGTTTGAGTCCTAATATAAATAAATTACTCTATCAACCTACACTGCCTATCTTTGATACACATAGTTTAGAACTTAAACTAAACTGTAATAGCTTGACAGTCCATCTCAAGTTTTCTCCAACAATAACCCTGCTTTCCTATTGGAAATTCATTTCATGAGGTGGAAACGGAAAAAGTACTCAAACTTCTACATTCCCTTTTGCACCCTGGGAGCAGGGAGGGGACCACACCCAGAACAAGTCATGCAAAGTACTCCAGAAATTGTTTCAAAGAAGCTATATGGCCTGAGGAGGGCTGATCAGAGGCCATCTGCGAGGTTCCTCTAAAGCCAGTAAGTATAAGAACCCAAACAGTTGAAGCTGCTGGCAACAATCTTTTCAATCATGTGGAGAGAACTAGCCTATAAACAAAGTCATTTTAGTAGAGAGAAAAACTGAAAAATGGGAGAATGAGAAACCTAATAATATACCTTGAGGGTCCAGATCCAGTTGTGCCTGAATTTCAGATTTTCAATTACATGGGTCAATAAATATATTTTTTAATTTAAGAACATTTATAAGAAAAGCTCTGATAAATATAGTCCTACAAGTGTAAGCTCTATAAATGTTTAGATTTTGATTCACTGCTATATCACCAGCATCTACAATGGTACCTTATCATCTAGAAGGCATTCAATAAACAGTTGAAATAATGGATCCAGTGTCTATGGTGTCTAAGTCATCATGGTTAAAAAGTACAAAGAAAGTCAAGCCAAGATCCCTGTCACTGATATAAATCACACAGCCCAAAAGCACTACCACACACTGATATCTGTTATCTCATTCATCTTAACAACACAGGAGACAGTCATTATTATCCTCATTTCACAAATGAGGAAATTGAACTCAGAGAGGCTAATCAATTTGCCCAAGGTCATATAGTAAGCGATGGAGTGGGGATTGAATCTCAGGTGTTCTGTCTGACTCTAATGTCTACATGTGTCTCTATAATTACAATACTATACTATTGTATTTTAAGAATATTTATCAATGTCATTAGTCATTTGACACAACAGAGCAACTTTAACCCAACTTTTTTTTTTTTAATAAAAATTTCAAAGAACTAAAGGTCAAACGACTTGCACCAATTCAAGCAGCAAGAATAAAAAGGCTGTTTAAGCCTGTCTTAATCAATTTTAGCTGCTATAATAGAATACTATAGACTGGAGAGCTTAAATAGCAAACATTTATTTCTCACAGTTCTGGAGGCTGGGAAGTCCATGATTAAGGTGTTGGCAGATCCAGTGTCAGATGAAAGCCTGCAACCCCTTTTACTGATGGCCACTTTTTTGTTGTATCCTTACATAGGAGAGAGAGAAAGAGAGAGAGTATGGGAGAGAAGGCAAGCTCTGGTGTCTCTTCTTATGAGGGAACTAATACCATTCACGAGGGCTCCCAAAGACCCCCAAACCTAATACCATCACATTGGACGTTACAATTTCAATATAAAATTTTGAGGGGACATAAACATTCAGTTCATAACAAGTCCCCTGGATCATATACATGTCAAGCCATTTTCTGAGCACTAAGATAAAAGAATACACTGAAAGCTAAATTACATACAAAGAATGTTCTTGGCCACTAATGGAAGATTAGATTTAGGACATCACTTAAAAGTAGTAAAAAGTTGACTAATAATTAGTGGATAGCTCTTCCCATAGTCCTATACCCAAATGTATGAATGTTTACAGGCAATTTGGTGATTTTGAATATGATTGTGTACAATTTGTCATCACTCACATTGTATAAATACTTGTATCTCTCATTATTGAAGTTGAAGTCAAGAATTTTGGTTCCAAAAGATATATGATAGCCTTCTAGTATCAAATCTTTCCAGTTCTCCTCCTAAAATTCACATGGAGCAAAGGCAATAATAAAGTTGAAAAATTATTATCTTTTAGCAAAAGTAGGAGACAGAGAAAAATCCAAAATTCACGAGATATCTGTAAGCATGGCCAGAAACTGCTCAAAATAGCAAAATTGACTGGGGGACCTAAGACAGAACACTCAGAAAATATAAGGGTAGAAAAGGAAGTATAAAGTTAACATATGTAGAGAGACTAATGAAAAGTTAGGGTTGTAAAAGGTGGTTAAAGATAAAAAAAATCATCAGCAAATATTCAACCCGAGATAGACAGAACCTCACACGAACGGGAAATGCAATAAGTTGGTCAAACAAAAAACAAACTAGAAAACATAGAATATCAATAAACTCCAGATTCTGGGTAAATACTACTTAAGATACAACCAGCCAGAACAGAACCAGAGAAAGAGGCAAATGGGCATCAGGATAAAACAGGAAGTTCTAGGTCTTGGACCAGAAAGATTTCAGAAATTTCCCACAAATAACCAGTTCCAGAAGGAGAGAGCCTTACACTAAAAGGAAACTTGTAGAGCAGCCTCCTGAATAAACAGAACAGAACTGCTGAGGCAGTGAAAGCAGGGAAGAGAGAAAATCTTGATGTGTGATGCCGAACAACGGGTAAAGTGAGCCCCTCGCCTTGTTAAGTCAAAGGCTGAGAGGAGACGTGGCACCCAGAAAGAGGGGCTATATTTTCAATACCTGACTCAGGCTGCAGAGGAGAGAAGCCTTGAATAATGAAACCTGGAAAGTCCTTTTCTGATTAAATCCACCCTAAAATAATCTCCTATCACTAGTTCAGGAAAATCCATCTGATTCAAAATACATAACATAAAATAAATTTGGTCTGGTTCCATACAAGCAAAGGATGAAAATGAGTAACTAAATTTTTCAATAACTAATGAAAACTCATCAAAAATTTTTGTTTTGAAGCAGATGAAAATTTTAACATTAACATTCCCAAGTGAACTTTTTAAAAAACACTCCTTCAGGAAGCAACAGCAGTTATGAAAGAACATAAAACAGAAATGGGAGAATTCATAGGAAAAAGAACGAGAAAATAGAAGCGTATGCAGAATTCAAGAAAAAACTGGAAAAAGTACAATTTTAGAAATAAAGACAAAGTTATAAGAGCCACAGCAGAAAGTAGACACTACAGAATGATCAGTAACAGAGTATTTTTTTAAGTTAAATGTGAATAAAATAAAACAGATATTGAAAAAGAGAAGAAAGGTCTGGAGAGAAGCAGATAGACATAGAAGAGAAGGAAATCCAACATGTATTTGAATCCCTGAAAAGAAGACCAAGATAAGGGAATAAAGTAATATTCAAAAGTTTAATTAAGAAAATTATCTGTGACAGTTTAAAAAAAGACATTAAATGAAGAATAAATGTCCTGAAATGGCACACTATGTACCTGGATAAACACCCAGGCCAACACCAAATATTTCCCAGTAAAATTATTAGAAATCAAACAGAAAGATAGATTTGGGCATTCAGCAAACAGATCAAGACATGCATAATACATAGAAAAATAGAACAGGACTCAGAGGCAAAAAATACACAAATCAATTATCACTGCAAAGTAAAGGAGCTATTACAGTGGAGGATTACTGGACTGAATGTCAATATTATGACATAGTATGAGTGTGTTTCGTGTTTGGTAATTGCAATCATTGTTGCCTTTGTTGTGGTCATCCATTTACAATGCTTGGTGTCAGTTTATTTATCTCTTGTAAAAATAAAATACAGTGTGTGTGTGTGTGTGTGTGTGTGTGTGTGTGTGTGTGTGTGTGTGAAAAAAGAAATAAAATCAAAAAAGAAATCCAATTACATGTTTCAAGAAAGCAGTTAGACAGATGTGTAGGGAATGCAGGAGAGAAGTCTAGGCCAGATATGCAATTTGGAAGTCAACAGTATATAGATGGAAATTTACGCCGTAAAACAGTACTTTTTCTTTTACTCTGAAAGGATGAATGGTTCACTAATCTTTTATATGTAAAATTATAATCCTCATTTAAGTGTGTATTAAAAACTGCCCTTCAATCTGAATGCCCTTACACTAACTGCTTTCGGGAGTGTTGTGTTTTATAGAGTATTGTTTTTCCATAATAGAATATTGCCTAACCTAGATTAATAGAGCTGTGAACACAGATAAAAATATCTGGTACAATAAAATTATGTAACTCATTCATTTAAAAAAAAAACAGAATAGCATCAAATTTCTCACTGCAACATCAACACCAAAAAACAGCAAATATGTACAAGATACTCAAAAGGAAAATACAAGATAAGCATTTTATTTACATCTAAGATCCCCTTTAAGTATAGAGGTATGAAAGAACGCAGGGAACATTTCTCCAATTGCCCTTTCTGGGGAATCTATTATGGAATGATATCTAGACAATCAAGAATTTATTGGAGAAACTTTGCTGAAAGGAATGATCATGCACAATAATTATACTTTAAAAAACTGAGACTAAAATGTGGGGATAAGAATGAAAGACTAGCATGCAAATATTAAACATGATCTGGCAATATAAAAATAGCACAAACTAGAGTGATGTCAGCAAATGGCAGAAGTTTCCAGCCTTCATTCCCCCACAGAAACACTATTTTAACAACCAGACATGGAAAAAAATATCTTCATGAGAGCAATGGAATCCAGGTGAGAGATTACAGCAAACAAGTGGAGCACAGAAATAAGAACAGATGCACTGAAGAGAGTAGGAAGGACAGTTTCACTTTATCTGCATCACTGCTTTTTCAAAAGTGCACAGTGCAGTGCCAAGAGTGATCCCTTTAGCCTGGGAAGTCTCTCATGGGGGAAAGAAAGTAAAGCGGGCTTCCAACTTTGTGACAGATCCAGGCTCCAGGCCCACAGCCAGAGATATCAATACCAGGCCCACTCACCTGCAGATACTAGTACAGAGCCAACCTGACTGCAGATACCATCACAAGCCCTACCCATGGAATTTGGTACCTGGCCCACTCACAGACCCCAGCACCAGGCCCACCTGTGAACCCTGGCACATACCCACCCACCCACAGATCCCAACAGCAGGCCCACTCATGGACTCTACCTGCCAGACTGCCAAGAATCTCCACCTGAGCTGACTGGTTAAGGTTTTTCCCTGCCAAAGCCAATCTATACATACTAGAAGAGGACATTACTTCTTCAAATGTATAGGTACCAAAGCAAAGCTAAAAGGATCATAAAGACTCAGGGAACCATGAAACTACCAAAGAAACAAAATAAAGCTCTAACAGTCAAACCTAAAAAAAAGTTTTTAAATAATAAATAAGTAAAAATTTTAAAAAGATAATAAAAATAAAAAATAAATTTAAAAAAAATTTTAAAAAGGTGATCTGTGAACGGAAAAGAATTAAAAATAATTGTCTTAAGGAAGCTCAGTGAGCTAGATGAAAACAGAGACAGACAATGAAACAAAATCAAGGAAACAATATATGAAATCAGAAGTTCAACAAAGAGATAGAAATCATAAAAAAGAAACAAATTGTGAGCTGAAGAATACAATGACCAAATTGAAAAATTCAGTACAAAGTTTCAACCACAGACTTGATCAAGGCAAAGAAAGAACCAATTAGCTCAAAAGCAAATTATCTGAAATTACACAGTAAGAGGAACAAAAAGAAAAAGTATAAAAAAGAGTGAAGAAAGCCTATGGGAATTATAGGATACCATCAAAACAATCAATGTACACACTATGGAAGTCCCAGATGGAGAAGAGAAAGTCACAAGTTTAAATAATCTTATTTAAAGAAATAAAGACTGAAAAATTCCCAAATCTGGGGAGAGAAATGTAAATAAAATTCATGAAGCCTAAAAGACTCCAAAGAGGTTAATAAGAAGAAATCTACAATGAAAAACATTAAAATTAAACCATCAAAAGTCAAAGACAGAGAATTGTGAAGTCAGGAAAAGTGACTCATCACATACAAGGAAATGCCCAAAAGACTATCAGTGGATTTCTCAGGAGAAACCTTGCAGTCCAGGAAAAGAGTAGGATGATATTCAAAGTGCTGAAAGGAAAAAATGGCCAACCAAGAATATTATACATGGAAATTTATCATTTAAAATTGAAGAAGAGATAAAGACTTTCCCAGAAAAACAAAAACTGAGGGAGTTCATCATCACTAGACCTGCCTTGAATAAAAGGTTAAAGGGAGTTCGTCAAGTTGAAAAAAAAGTACACTAAACAGAAACACAAAAGCACATGAAAGTATATATCTCTCTGGTAATGGTAAATATTTAGAGAAGTACAGAATAATGTAATACTGTAAGAGTGGTGAAAAAATCACTTTTAACCCCAGTACAAAAGTTAAAAGACAAAAGTATTAAGAATAACTATAATCACAAAAATTGGTTAATGGATACATCATATAAAAAGAAGTAAATTCTGACATCAAAAATATAAAGTGTAAGGAGGAGTACATGTGTAGATTTAAAAGTTAACAAAAAACTCATCTTTATTCTACATACCAGATGACAGTTCATGTATCTTTCTTTCACAAACTTCACTTTATACTTTTTAACCTTCAATTCTGTTGCCTTGCAAGAGAAAGATGTGGGATTTAATTTTTTTTAATTTTAGAATATGTTATTAGCTGAATAAATAGAGGCTACTCATTTACTAAAAATTGATTTTGCTTTCAGAGACTGTGTACAGTTTTTGTATGCAGTTGAAATTAAGTTGTTATCAGTTTAAATTAGGCTATGATAACAATAAGAAGTTTTATGCAAGCCTCATGGTAAACACAATGAAAAAACTTATTGTAGATACAAAAAAGGTAATGAGAAAAAAAATCAAATCATCAAAATACAAGAAAGGAAGTGAGAAACAAAAGAACTATGAAACATACAGAAAACAAAAAATTTCCTTTTATCAATGTTTCATAGTTTTCAGCAAATAGATCTTTTACCTCCTTGGCTAAGTTTATCCTAGGTATTTTGTTTTTTTGATGCAATTTTAAAGGATTGGGGTGTTTTTACTTTCTCTTTCTGGTATTTCAATATTAGTGTACAGAAATGCAACAGATTTCTGTGTATTACTCATATCCTACAACCTTGCTGAATTCATTTATTAGTTCTAATAGTTTTTGGGTGGAGACTTTACAGTTCTCTACATAGAGTATCATGTCATCTGCAAATAGTGACAGTTTTACCTCTTCCTTTCCAATTTTCATACCTTTTATTTCTTTTTATAAAAGAAATAAAAATTAAAATTTTTTAAATTTTTATTATAATTTTAAAAATTATAAAACACTGATGAAAAAATTAAAGTACACACAACTAAATGGAAAGACATCTCATGTTCATGGATTAGAAGAATTATTGCTAAAATGTCCATTCTACCCAAAGTAATCTACAGACTCAATGCAATTCCTATCAGAATGTCAATGGCATTCCTCACAGAAGCAGAAAAAAATATCCTAAAATTCATATGGAACCAAAAAACACCCTGAATAGCCAAAGCAATTTTGAGCAAGAAAAACAAAGTCTGAAGGCATCACACTTCCTGATTTCAAAATTTTAACAAAACTAGAGCAGTCAAAAGAGAATAGTACAGACACAAAAGATATACAGGCCAATAGAACAGAATAGAGAACTCAGAAATAAACCCATTTATATAGCCAACCCATCTTTGAAGAGAGTGCCAAGAATATACAATGGAGAAAGAATAGTTTATTCAATAAATGGTGGTGGAGAAACTGGATATCCACATGCAAAGGAATGAATTTGGACCCCTATCTTACATCATACACAAAACTCAACTTCAAATGAATTAAAGACTTAAGTGTAACTCATGAAGTTATAAAATTCCTAGAAGAAAACATAGGGTAAAATCTTCTTGACATTGGCTTTGGCAACTATTTCTTGGATACAACACCAAAAACACCTGGAACAAAAGCAAAAATAGACAAGTGGAATTATGTCAAACTAAAAACTTCTGCACAGCAAATGAAAATATCAAGAAAATTACAAAACAGAAGCAGACTCACAGACTTAGAAAACAAACTTATGGTTACCAAACGGGAAAGGTGGGGGGAGGGATAAATTGGAAGTTTGGGACTGACATATACACACTACTATATTTAAAATAGATAACCATCAAGGACCTACTGTTTAGCACAGAGAACTCTGCTCAGTATTCTGTAACAACCTAAATAGGAAAAGAATTTGAAAAAGAATAGATACATGTATATGTATAACTGAATCACTTTGCTGTACACTTGAAACTAACACAACATTGTTAATCAACTATAATATAAAACTTTTTTTTAAAAAAAGGCAATCTAAGAGTAGGAAAAAATATTTGCAAACCATATGTCTTACAGAGTTAATGTCCAAAATATATAAGAAACTTCTACAACTAAATAGCAAAATAAACAAACAAAACCTGAGTTTAAAATGGGCAAAGGACCTGAAAAGACATTTTTCAAATTACATTCAAATGGATAACAGGTATATGAGAAGGTGTTCAACATCACTAACCATCAAGGAAATGAGAATCAAAACCACACTGAGGGGCTTCCCTGGTGGCGCAGTGGTTGAGAGTCCGCCTGCCGATGCAGGGGACACGGGTTCGTGCCCCGGTCCGGGAGGATCCCACATGCCGCGGAGCGGCTGGGCCCGTGAGCCATGGCCGCTGAGCCTGCGCGTCCGGAGCCTGCGCGTCCGGAGCCTGTGCTCCGCAACGGGAGAGGCCACAACAGTGAGAGGCCCGCGTACAGCAAAAATAAAAAATAAAAAAAATAAAATAAAATAAAAAAACCACACTGAGATATCACTGCATGCATGTTAGGATGGCAATTATCAAAAGGACAAGCAATAACGAATGTTGGCAAGGATGTACGGAAAAAAAAAAAAGGGAACCCTTGTACATTGTTGGTAGGAATGACAATTGGTACAGCCACTATGGAAAACAGTATGGAGGTTCATCAAAAATTTTGAAATAGACCATTTTATATTATCCAGCAATCCTACTTCTGGGTATACATCCAAAGGAATTGAAATCAGTATCTCAAAGATGTATCTGCATTCCCATATTCATTTAAACATTATTAACAACAGCCAAAACATGGTAGCAACTTAAATGTCCATTGACAGAAGAATGAATGAAGAAAATGTGGGTGATGTCAACATCATGGTGGTATGAGATGCTCCTTTTTTCTCTCCCCTTTAATCTACAAGCAATAAAATATCCATAACTCAACAAGGTGCCTCTGCCCAAAACATCATGACGCTGAAGAATTCCACACATCTATACTTTTAAGGTACGTGGACTAGAACATATAGAAGAGGTGGAACCAAGGGAACAACAGAGGCAGTGTCTGAGATTTTAAACCCCCAGCTGCAGCAGCTGAACCCTCAGCCCAAAGAGAGTCCGGTAGCATCAGTGGAGGTGTCACACATGACTCTGGCTTTTAGGCTGCGGTGGCACCCATAGCCATGGGGAACTGGACAGCAGTGACAACAGCGCATGCAATCCTACCCCTCCAGCTGTGAAGGTGCCCGTGACTCCCATCCCCACCCCCCAACAACAACGGCTCCCACAAACCCAACAACCCTGGATACAGCAAAGGCACCTGTGACCCTGGCATCCCTCCTCACCTTCCCCCTCCCCTACAGTGACAGAGCTCGCAACCCAGGAGACCCCCAACATGACACAGGTGCCAACCATCTTGGTGCCCCAGACAAGGACTCCAGCAACATCGGCAGTAGCAGAGCACCATCAACCCTGGAGGCACAAGCAGGGACACCAGGGCACTAGGCAACACTTCTGGCAGAGGTGGTGGGAGGTGGAAAGTACTGATTCCCAAATATAACCAGAGGCTCGGGTAAGAGGAATCAAAAACTTGTGCTATACTACCACCTACTGGAAAACAAAAGAAAAGCCTCTAACTACTAACCTGTTGAATCGTTAGAATCAAGTGTAAAGGAAAAAAAAAAAAAAAAAGAGGTTTTACCTAAAGAAAGATGTTCACTATTTCAAATGCACCAGCAGAGGAACAACTCATCAAGCACCAGGAAGAACCACAGTAACATGATATCACAAAAAGAAAAAGACAATTCTCCAGAAACCACACTTAAAATCATGGAATACTGCAATCTAACTGATCAAGAATTCAAATAGCTGTCATGAAGAAACTCAATGAGCTACAAGAACTCAGAAAGCCAAGAGCTCAGGAATAAAATTAGTGAACAGAAGGAATACTTTACCAAAGAGATTGAAACTCTAAAAAAGATTCAACCAAACAGAGATTCTGGAGCCGAAGAATTCAATAAATGAGATGAAGAACACATTAGAAAGCACTGGAAATAGAGCAGGCCATGTGGAAGAGAGAATCAGTGAGCTCAAAGGCAGAAATCTAGCAATGATACAGGTAGAAGAGGAGAGAGAATTAAGATCTAAAAAAATAAAGAAATATTATGAGAACTATCTGACTCTATTAGGAAGAGCAACATTAGATAATAGGTATCCCAGAAGGAAAAGAGAAGGAGAAGGGAGCAGAGAGTCTATTTAAAGAAATAATAGCTAAGAACTTCCGAAACCAAGGGAAGGAACTAGATATACAAATCCATTAAACTAAAAGAACACTTAATTAACTCAACACAAAAAGACCTTCTCCGAGACATATTAACACTGTCAAAAGTCAAAGACAAAGATAGAATTTTAAAAGTAATCAGGGAAAAAAATGATAGTAACAAACAAAGAAATCCTCATTAGGCTATCAGGAGATTTCTTAGCAGAAAATCTAAGCCGGGAGGGAGTGAAATGACATTATAGAAATACAGAAGGATAAAAAACTGTCAGCCAAGAATAATCTATCCATATAGTTATCATTCAGATATGAAGGAGAAATAAAGTTTTCCCCAGACAAATAAAAGCTGAGGGAATACATCAACACTAGACCTGCCTTACAAAAAAAAATATTGAAAGGAGCTCTTTTACTAGAAACAAAAAGGCAAAAGTATACAAAACTTTGAGTATGGTGATGAATAGACAAAAATCAGAAAATTGCAACTGTGTATCAGAATACGTTTTTAAACACTTTATTAGATCATAAAGGTTAAAGGAGGGAAAGCAGTAAAAATAACTATAGCTATTTCAATTTGGTAACAACTTATAACATAAAAAGGGATAATTTGAGACAACATAAAAAACGGGGAAGAGGAAAAGGACAGAACCCATACAGGCAAATGAAGATAAGATGCTATCATCAGAAAAAGGACTATTTTATCTATAAGAAATTTTATACAAACCTAATCGTAACCACAAAACATAAATCTAGAGCAGAGACACAAAACATAAAAAATAGGAAACTGAAAAACATCATATAACACCACCAAACTGACAAACACAAGGAAAAATAATCAAAGGAGGTATAGAGCAATCTTTAAAAAAAAAGATAAAATGACAGTACTAAGCTCTCACTTATCAATAATCACCCTAAATGTCAATGGATAGAATTCATCAGCCAAAAGACACAGAGTGGCTGGAAGAATAAAAAAACGAGACCTGGGGCTTCCCTGGTGGCGCAGTGGTTGAGAGTCCGCCTGCCGATGCAGGGGACACGGGTTCGTGCCCCGGTCCGGGAAGATCCCACATGCCGCGGAGCGGCTGGGCCCGTGAGCCATGACCACTGAGCCTGCGCGTCCGGAGCCTGTGCTCCGCAATGGGTGAGGCCACAGCAGTGAGAGGCCCACGTACAGACAGAAAAAAAAAAAAACGAGACCCAACTATATGCTGTTTTCACAAGACTAATCTCTGCTCTAAAGACAAACATAGACTCCAGGTGAAGCAATGGAAGATGATACTCCAGGCAAATGGTAGTCAAAAAAAGCAGTAGCCATACTTATATCAGACAAAATAGACTTCAAACCAAAAAAGGTAAGAAAAGACAAGGATGGACATTATATAAAGGCAAAGGAGACAATTTTTCAAAAAGACATAATAGTTATTAATATATATATGCACTAACACTGGAGCACCAAAATATATAAAGCAAGTAGTAATAGATTTAAAGGGAGAGATTGACAGCAACACAATAAAAGTAGGGTACATTAACACCCCACAACCATCGATGGATTGGTCATCCAGATAGAATGTCAACAAGGAAACAGCTGCTTAAATGAAACATTAGGCCAGATAGATTTAATAGATTTATATAGAACATTCTATACAAATGCAGCAGAAGGCACATTCTTCTCAAGGGTACATGGAAAATTCTCAAGGATAGACCATCTATTGGTACACAAAATAAGTCTCAGTAAATTTAAGAAGATTTAAATCATGTCAAGCTTCTTTTCCAGTCGCAATGATATAAAACTAGAAATCAATTACAAGAAGAAAGCTGGAAAAATCACGAACATGTGGAAACTAGACAACAAGCTACTGAACAACCACTGGGTCAACAAAGAAATCATGGAAGAAATTTTTAAAAACCTGAAGACAAATGAAAATGAAAATACAACACACCAAAATCTGTGGGATGCAGCAAAGTGGTACTAAGAGGGAAGTTAACAGCAATACAGGCCTACCTCAAGAAACAAGAAAATTCTCAGATAAACGAGCTAACTTTACAATTAAAGGAACTAAAAAAGAGCAAAAGAAGCCCATAGTCAGTAGAAGGAAGCAAAGATACTAAAGATTAGAGTGGAAATAAATGAAATGGAGACTAAAAAGAAATAGAAAAGATCGATGAAACTAAGAGTTGGTTCTTTGAAAAGATAAACAAAATTGACAAACCTTTAGCTAGACTCACTAAGAAAAAAAGAGAGAATGGTCTGATAACTATAATCAGAAACAAAAGAGGATAAGTAACAATGGATGCCCCAGATATACAAAGAATTATAAAAGTATTATGAACAACTATACACCAAGAAATTGGGACAATGTAGAGGAAGTGAACATATTCTTAGAATCATACAATCTTCCAAGACTGAATCACGAAGAAATAGAAAATGTGAATAGACCAATCACTAGTAAGGATATTGACACAGTAATCAAAAACTCCCCAAAACAAAAGCCCAGGACCAGACAGCTTTACAGATGAATTCTACCAAACATTCAAAGAAGATTTAATACCTATCCTTCTCAAACTCTTCCAAAATATTGAAGAGGAAGGAACACATCCTAACTTATTTTACTAGACAAACATTACAAAAACCAGGAACAGACAACACAAAAAAAGAAAATTACAGGCCAATATCTGATGAACATAGAGACAAAACTCTTCAACAAAATATTATCAAACCTAATAAAAGGATCATATACATGATCAAGTGGGACTTCTTTCAGAGATTCAAGAATGGTTCAACATCTGCAAATCTATCAACATGATACACCACATTAACAAAATGAAGATAAAAATCATGTGATCTCAATAGATGCAGAAAAAGCATTTGACAAGATTCAACATCCATATATGATTTTTAAAAAAACACTCAATGAAATAGGCATAAAAAGAACATACCTCCACATAATAAAGGCCATATATGACAAACCCATTGCTAACATCGTTCTCAATAGTGAAAATCTGAAACCTATCCTTCTAAGATTAGGAACAAGACAAGGACGCCCACTGTCACCACTTTTATTCAACATAGTATTGGAAGTCCTGGACACAGCAATCAAATAAGAAAAATAAATAAAAGAATCCAGATTGGAAAAGATAAAGTAAAACTGTCACTATTTATAGATATAACATGATTTTATATATATGGAAAACCCTGAAGACTCCACCAAAAATCTGTCAGAAATAATAACCAAATACAGTAAAGCTGTAGGGTACAAAATCAATACACAGAATCAGTTGTGCTTTTATACACTAACAATGAACTAGCAGAAAAGTAAATTAAGAAAACAATCCCATTTACAATTACAACAAAAAGAATAAAATACCTAGAAATAAATTTAACCAAGGAGGTGAAAAGGCTGTACACTGAAAAGTATAAGACACTGTTGAAAGAAATTAAAGAAGACACAAAGAAATGGAAAGATGTTCCGTGATCATGGATTGGAAAAAGTAACAGTGTTAAAATGTCCATATTACCTAATGCAATCTATAGATTCAGTGCAATCTCTATAAAAATCCCAGTGACATTTTTCACAGAAAAAAAAAAAAAATCCTGAAATTGATATTGAACCACAAAAGACCCCAAATAGCCAAAGCAATCCTGAGAAAAAAGAACACAGTTGGTGGTAACACATGCACAGATGTTTAAATTATATTACAAAGCTATAGTAATCAAAACATCATGATATTGGTAGAAAAACAGATACAGAGATCAACAGAACAGAATAGAGAGCCCAGAAATAAGCACACATTACAACAAAGAAGCAAAGAACATGCAATGGAGAAAGAATAGTCTCTTCAATAACTGGTGCTGGAAAAATGGGACAGACACATGCAAAAGAATGAAACTAGACCACTATGTTATACCATACACAAAAATCAACTCAAAATGGATTAAAGATTTGAATGTAAGACCTGAAACCATAAAACTCCTAGATGAAAACATAGGCAGTATGTTCTTTGATATCAGTCTTAGCAATGGCTTTTTGGATCTGTGTCCTCAGGCAAGGGATACAGAAGCTAAAATAAACAAATGGGACTACATCACATTAAAATGTTTCTGCACAGCAAAGGAAACCATGAACAAAACAAAAAGCCTACCAAAAGGGAGAAGATATTTGCAAATCATATATCTGATTAGGGGTTAAGATCCAAAATATGTAAAGAACTCATACAACTCAGCAACAAAAAACATACCACCAATTCAAATATGGACTGAGGAACTGAATAAACATTTTTCCAAAGACATAAAGATGTCTAACAGGCACATGAAAAGATGTTCAACATCACTAATTATCAGGGAAATGCAAATCAAAACCACAATGAGATATCACCTTACACCCATTAGAATGGGTATTATCAGAAAGGCAAGAAATAACCAGTATTGGAGAGGATGTGGAGAAAAGAGAACCCTCATACAATGGTCGTGGGAATGTAAATTGGTGTAGCCCTTATGGAAAAGAATATGGTGATTCCTTTAAAGATTAAGAATGGAACTAACATATGATCCAGCTATTCCATTTCTGGTTATTTATCTGAAGAACACAAAAACACTAATTTGAAAAGATATATGCAATGCACACCTATATTTATCACAGCATTATTTACAATAGCCAAAACATGTAAACAACCTAAATGCCCATCAATGGATGAATGGATAAAGAAGATGTGATATATATATACACAATGAAATACCACTCAGCCATAAAAAAGATGAAATCTTGTCATTTGCAACAACATGGATGGACCTTGAAGTTATTGTGCTAAGTGAAATAAGTCAAATGGGGAAAGACAAATACCATACGATTTCACTCATATGTGGAACATTAAATAAATGAACAAACCAATCCAAATGAAAACAAGCACATAGATACAGAGAACAGAGTAGAGGCTACCAGAGGGGAAGTCTGGGTGGGTGGAGGGGGAAGCGAAATAGGTAAAGGGGATCAACAGTATGGTGACAGATGGGAAGTAAATGTTCAGTGGTGAGCACACTGTAGTGTATACAAAAGTCAAAATATAATGTAGTACACACAAAACTCATATGATGTTATAAACCAATGTTACCTCAATAAATTAAAAAAATGTGGTATATACATATAATGGAATACTACACAGTCTTAAACATGAAGAAAACCCTGCCATTTGTGACAATATGGATCAACCCTATAGGACATTATGTTAAATGAAATAAGTCAGACACAGAACAAACATTGTATAATACCACTTGTATGATGAATCCAAAACAGTCAAACTCATAGAAGCAGAGAGTGGATCAGTGGTTGTCAGGGACTGGGAGAAGTGGAAAACTGAAAGATATAATCAAAGGGTACAAAGTTTCAATTATACAAGATAAGTCACTCCTAGAGATCTACTATACACCATGGTGCCTATAGTTAACAATACTATTTATATTGAATACTTAAAATTTGCTAAGAGTTTAGATCTTATGTTAAGTGTTCTTTTCACAGAATAATATATACTAATAACAACAAATAAGAGGGCAGGAGGAAACTTCTAGAGATGATGAATAGGTTTACAGCATAGACTGATATGATGACTTCATGGGTTTATACTTAACTCCAAACTCATCAAGTTGTATATACTAATTATGTCCAGCTTTTTATATGTCAAAAAATAAATAAAATTTTAAAAGTCTGTGAAAAATAGGATAAAATAAAACTTGAGTGAAAAAAGGGAGAAGGAAACAAAATAAATTCTGTGGTCGACTCATAAGCTATGGCTTGGAATAAAATATTATTTAAACTGATAAAGCTTAGCATATTTGAAAGTACAAATATCAACACTAAATAAGTTAACACCATTGACTAAAATTAGATGGTAGAAGAGAGAAAAAGGAAGAGGAAGGAAAAGTTTCTAGTCTAAATTTATTGTTCATCATAGACAAAGTGTAAATAAGAGGGCACTACTTATATTATTTAATATCCAAAACTCCAGAAATAGAAAGGGAAAGAAAAGAAAACAGATAACATTGTGATTGTGAAAAGCACTCTCTTCTCGTGTATATTTACAAATTTACTAATATACATATTATATGTATGATACTATAAACCTTGAATCAAATGTATCAGTCATATCAACAAATGTAAATTGTGGTTAACTCATCTAACAAATAAAAATATTGTCATGTTAGCACTCAAACTAAAACCCAACTTTATGGTGTACATAAGAGAATCACCTAAACGAAGTGATTCAGAAAGCTTAAAATTAAAGAATCAGTAGAAGGTTGTAATGAGACCGTTACGGGCTGAACTGTGTTCTCCCCAAAATTCATTTGTTGAAGTCCTAAACCCCAATACCTCAGAATGTGACTGTATTTAGAGTTAGAGTCTTTAAAGAGGTGATTAAGTTAAAATGAGGTCATTAGTGTGGGCCCTAATCTAGTATGACTGGTGTATCTATGAGAAGAGGAAATTAGGACACAGAGAACAGGAAGAAGACACCACCTGCAAGCCAAGGAGAGAGGCCTCAGAAGAAATCAGAAGAAATCAATCCTCCCAAAACCTTGTTCCAGAATAATGAGAAAATAAATTTCTGTTGTTTAAGCCATTCAGTATGTCTTTGGTTACTGTTATGGTAGATCTGGCAAACTAACAGAGACCATTGCTCTGATCCTCACAGTGAGAACAAATGAGACAAATTATAATTTTTCAAAAATCTATTACAGAGCTAAAGATGCAAAGAGATCTAAAACAATAAATTCTAGCAAGGGATGATCTCTTCTTAGGAGAGTAAAGATTCAGAGCTTTGTTTCCTCCTGGTGGAGCTGTGGGATGAAGAGGAATCCATTCTATTGATAGAGTAAGAAAAAGCCAGCCAAACTTCTACCATCTTTTAATGGCTAAGTATTGGCAGATATAACAAGTTAGAATCACTAGGAACATCATACACAGAGTAAGTCTGTCCCACCAGCTTCCTCTTCCCATAGATCTTCGCCCAGGACACAGGATAAAATACCAAATACCGTGGAAAGGGAAGAAACCTGAGAGAGATCTCCTTTGAGATGCACAGGGGCTTCTCCTAGTGCAAGGCAACAGGCTGCGGCAAGCTGTGAGTAAGGATACGAGAGCTAAGTGAAATCCTGAGAAGGCACTCAAAGGATGAAAGAGGGATAGTAAAGATGGAAATCCCCAGGTACAGAAAGTGCAGGGTGGAAATTAAGAGAAAAGACAACTTCCACAGTTCAGAAAGTTGACAGGTAGGTAGGTATCTTAGTAAGCAGGCAGGTAGATGGGTGGATGGAAATATGGATGAGTGAGAGGTAATAACGGATGGTGATATATAAATGGATCTCTCTCTCTCTCTGTCTCTCTCTCTGTCTCTCTCTCTCTGTCTCTCTCTCTCTGTCTCTCTCTCTCTCTGTCTCTCTCTCTCTATATATATATACATATATATATGGAGAAATGTTGGATGGATGGATGGATGGATTCTCTTTCTCCTTTTCAAACTGAATCATACTATATTCTGGTTTTAAAGAAATATATTATGAATGATTTCCTTTGTGAAGTCCTCTTAGAATTTTTCAGAGAACCAAGATATCAGCATTATCATTGCTGTGGGATCCCACTGAAATCAATAGCAAAGGTCTCCTAAATGTGTGTGAATTGCTTTCATTTACAACTTCAGGAAAGAAAACATGCCAGGGCATTACTAAGAGTAAAATCCATTCTTCTGTTCACTAAACCTAAACCATTGCATTAGTGTAGACCAAGACAAACACAAAATATCACAATAACGCTGTGGGGGATATACGCTTCATTAAAGATAATCCACTACAATATGACAAAACATAAGGTAGCTATTCTTTCTGCAGCAACACAGATGAAGACTTTATTTTAAACCCAGAGCAGATTGAATTTTTGCATGATGTTTTCTTTAAACTGCCTGGCTTAATCTAGAAATACATTAAGACACTCATCCACCAGCTGTGCCAGTTTCAGCTGTAGCAAATTGATGATTAGCTTTCTCCTGAAAATATTTTCTTCCCACAAAATTTTTAAATGGACTGAAATAACATTAAAAGTCAGGAATGGAAAATATACCTTCATTATTAAATATTTTAAAGCTATTTTATCATTAAATCATTTGAACAATGTATTAGATAAAACTATTAATATTGGAAAACATTAATTAGGTGTGAACTTTTTGTGTTTTATTTTTGAGATAAAATTCAAAACATATCATCCTAAAGCCAAGTAAATAGGCAAAATTCATCACCATTGCCTGCATTAAACTCCATCACAAAATTTAGGACTTCTTTAAGAGTTTCAGAACTTGTTAGTAATTTAAGGCAACCCTGGTTATTAAAGATGCAGATTTTTTTAACTTCCTCTGCTATTTGATTCAAAATACCAGTGTTTTATTTTAGTCCAATTTAATTAATTTTTGTATTTAAAGATAATTAAATTGGACTAAAAGAAATTACATGTAAATAAAAAAAAAAAAAATCCTTACATTCAGAAGAATCTAAGCAAGAGTGGGCAAACTAGGACACATGGACAATGGTCTGTTTTTGTAAATAAAGTTTTATCAGAACACAGCCATGCTCACTTGTTTGTATACTGCTCCTAACAGACTTCTCACAATGGTGAAGTTTGGTAGCTGCTACAGAGAAGACCTGAGAGCCTTCAGGTGAAAATATTTACTATCTGGCCTTTTAAGAAAAAGTCCAACTCCCGGTTTAAATAAAAAGTTTCAGGCCAACTCTCACCTTCATTCCATCAAGTGTTTTGGTATGCTCTTCCAGGAAGAGAGAAAAAATTTTAAAAAAACTAAAAGTTATAGTCCCCAGATTAAATCAATTGCATTAAAATTAAGAAAAAAATAATAAATCACCTCTGCATTCAGCATTTCACTTGTCCCTTTAGCTGACCCAGATACTACACGAGTCCTCTTCTTAGCCCTGTGGTGTGATGTACTGCACAAGTCTGATTACCATTTTGATTAAAATATGCACCCTTTTCACTGACAGTATCTCACACCTATCCTTACTTTTATTTACATTATTTTGTATTTCTTAAAATTTGTAGTCATCAGTACCAAATAAAGGAAAATTTAATTTATTTTGACCCCTTCAAAGGCTGGGAGGTAGACCAAATTACTCAACATCTAACACATTTAGATTTAAAACTTTCTAAAATAATTTATGGTCAAAAGCTATTACCTTATACAATTCTATAAGCACCTATGTGTAGGAAATCATAACTGGTCTTGCTAAACTGAATACGTCCTAACTGGTAAAGCCTTCTTGATTATGAAATCATATAAGTGCTAAGCACTGGCTGACTCCATGTATGGGACTAAAAATCTTTTGGTTATCTTCCAAACTTCAATTGGAAGAGTATTCTAACCTAGAACTCACTGATACTGTGATACTTAATAGGTAGCTAAAGAAGATAAGCTAAAGTGACACACTGTAAACATTGTCTACGCTCTATCTGACAACAGAATTAAGGAAGAACTGAAGCACAAAGAAACATTTAAGTCCAAATTCACAAAAAAACCTTGAAAGTCATTATTTAAGGAAGTAAGGAAGTCTAGTTCTGTGGGTTCCAAACCTTCCTGCACATCAGCACCTGGGAAACATATTACAAAATAAAACTAATATTGTGTGCCCTCCCTCTAAGATTCTGATTCAGTAGGTCTGCTGTGGTATCTGGGATTATATAGTTTCAATAAACACCTCATGTTGTTTTTTGCAGTGGATACATGGACAGATATTTGGGAATTGATACAATTGGTATCAATACAATGTAAGAAAGGAATGACAATCTAGATCTAGTTTTTTGTCGTTGTTCTTTCCCAAGTAGCTGTTTTGCAATCATTGTGGAAAAGGGGGTAAATCAATCTCTGAAAGTCCAGAACTCCTCATTCTTATTCAGTTTTGTTACTGTCAAGCTCTGTAATACTAGACAGTTCTGTTGATCTTGCATGCTTCTGTTTTCCCACCTGTTAAGTGATGAGGATGCCTGCTTGTCTACCTCACAGAATTTTGGGAGGGTTGCCAACATGACTCAAAAAAAGTAAAGGAGGAACAGCAGGGTAAATACAGCAGACTGGACATACACATTTAACTCCACTCTCTCCTAAGTGACAATAATGACATTAAGGGTATATTTAAAGGAATTATACCATAAAAACAAAGGGAATGGGAAAGGAGACAATGCTCACAAAACTTATGCAGAAGGATAAGTGCAAATGATTTAGCACAGAAGGGAAAGCTAAATCTTCAGTGAGCATTGTGGAAAGTTGGCATGTAACCCAATTTGCATCGCAGAATGCTCAAATGGTTCAACATTAAGTAGAGGTGGAGGTAAAATTGAGGCTATTAAGAAAATGAAGAAGTAGCTGAAAGTTTGTTTAGGATGTAATTAGGTCCTAGGATGCACTTAACTGGAAGACTACCACTTTCCTCCTCCAACAGAAGAATGGAGCTCTATTCTCTGCAAAGAGCCAAAAAGAGCATCTCGGACTTGGGAGATGCCAGATATGGTTGAGGGTGAGGTTGCCATATAAAATCAGGGAAATTCGGGAAACAGTTCATTAAAATACTGGGAGTCCCTGCTCTAGTCTCTTACTCAGCTCCCTAAACACTGGCAGTCAAGCTTATACACTCTGGGCAGGCAAACGGGAGGTTCTTCCTACTGAATCTGACCAGATCAAGAGAAAAGACCTCAAGAGGCTCCTCAATTAACCAGATCACAAAATACCCTATAGTTCACCCACAATCTCCCAACCTTTCCCAAGTATACAGAGCTTGCAGTCAGCAGAAACACCGGTGGAAAGCCTCTAATGCAAAAGGCAGAGACCCAAAGAAAGAGTAAATCCAACTAGTTACAACCAGCATTTAGGCAGGGAGACGGAAAGCTTTAAAAACTGTAATTAGGTCCATAACCTATGTATAAAATGGAATTTGTTTATCTAATTATATTTCTGACTATATATTTCTGATGAACCTGCATCATAATTCCAGAGACAACAAATTCTAATTTCTGAGCTGCAAAAATATAACAAAATAACATTAACACTGTTCACTATAATATATCCCTTGATAAACCCAGCAGTATCTATGTACTATCCCACAGAAGCCCAAGACTATTCTAATTGATTAATGAAAACAAGCCATTAAAAGTTGTTGAATGAAATGTTTTCTGTCATACTCAAAGCTAATTTCAACTGGGCATGTATTTATTATATATATTACATATATATAATATTAACATAATACTCCTCAAAGAGATCTGTCTGCTCCTATGCTTGTTCACTTCCCAGTCTTTTTTCAACAAGGAACCAAGTGGTCCTGCTACAATAAAACCGTGAATTGTGTCACTGCTCTGCTTAAAACTTTCCTATCTCATTCAGTGTAAAAGGTAAAAATTTGACAACAGCCTACAAAGCCCCACCTTCCCATGTTCCCTCTCTCGTGTTCCTCCTCCTCACTTACTCCCTGCAGCCACACTAGCGTCCTTGCTGCTTCCTAAAAAGCACACTCCCACATAAGGGCTTTTGTACTGTTGTTTAGTCTGTTTACAATGCTCTTCCCACACACATCCATGTAATTCATTCCTTCAACTCATCCTTGTTAAAAATGTCACCTTTTCTTATGAAGAACCTAGAGGCAGGATACGAATAAAGACGCAGATGTAGAGAATGGACTTGAGGACACTGGGAGGGGGAAGGGTAAGATGGGACGAAGTGAGAGAGTGGCATGGACATATATACACTACCAAGTATAAAATAGAGAGCTAGTGGGAAGCAACCACATAGCACAGGGAGATCAGCTCGGTGCTTTGTGACCACCTAGAGGGGTGGGATAGGGAGGGTGGGAGGGAGACGCAAGAGGGAGGAGATATGGGGATATAAGTATATGTATAGCTGATTTACTTTGTTATAAAGCAGAAACTAACACACCATTGTAAAGCAATTATACTCCAATAAAGATGTTAAAAAAAAGTTACCTTTCCAACTTGCTGTTTCAAACTGCAACCCACCACTCTTCCAGCAATCTCAATCAATTCTACTCTTCTTTATTTTTTCCACAGAACTTATGGTCACCTAACATACTATACAACTTAGTCGTTATCTTTATTGTTTACTGTCTTTCTCTACTTGCTAGAATATAAGCCTCATTATAGAAGGGCAATATATTTGTTTATTAATGTATTACAGGTACATAATAATTTTTTTAAATAACTACATGTGCCTGGTACACAGGGGGCACTCAATAAATATTTTCTGAAAGAATAAATGAATGAGAAGGCTGGGCTGTATCTAAAAAAAGGAACAATCAGAGTAAGAAAGATTTCTGTAAAAATATGATGCAGAAATGAAAAAAAATCAACAGAAGAAAAATTGGAGGAAAGCAAAAAGACCAAGAGATAAAAAATAGCAGAGGAGGGGCTTCCCTGGTGGCGCAGTGGTTGAGAGTCCGCCTGCCGATGCAGGGGACACAGGTTCATGCCCTGGTCTGGGAAGATCCCACATGCCGCGGAGTGGCTGGGCCCATGAGCCATGGCCGCTGAGCCTGCGCGTCTGGAGCCTGCGCTCCGCAACGGGAGAGGCCACGACAGTGAGAGGCCCACGTACCATAAAAAAAAAAATATATATATATATATATATAGCAGAGGAAAAAAAAAAAGATTATTAAAGGTGTGGTCCAGAAACTTAACATCAAATGAAAGGAGTTCCAGAAAGAAAGAATAGAAAAGACAAAAGGAAAGGATTAAAGGAATAATTCAGGAATTGGAAATAATTCTGAGAATGGGAAAAAGAGTAAGTTTCTATTTTGAAGAGGCCCATCAACCTCCCAGTACAATGGATGAAAATAGACTCACACAAGTTGGGGCATATCACCAGGCAATTTACTGAACACTATGCATAAAGAGAAGATACTAAAAGTGTCCAGAGGAAAAATAGAACAGCTCTCATACAAAAGATCAAGAGTCAGAATGGCCTTGGATTTTTCAAAGCAACACTGAAATCTGGAAGGCAATGAAGACATGCCCCCAAGCTAAGGAAAAATTATTTTTAACCCAGAATACCTTAACAGATAAACAATAATTCAAGAAGAAGAATAAAGACCCTTTAAGATATGGAAAATCTCAAAAACATTAAAAATGAAAACGTCCATTGATCCCTTTCTTAGGAATCTAATGGAGGATATATTCTACAAATATCAGGGATATGCTAAGAAAGGGGAAGACACGGGATCCATGAAACTAGGGCTTCAATTCAAGAGAGGCAAAAGGATATCCTAGGAAAATGGTATTATGAGTTGAATTGTGTCCCCCTCAAAACATATGTTGAAGTCCTAATCACCAGAACCTCTAAATATGACCTTATTTGGAAATGGAGCCTTTGCAGATGCAATCAAGTTAAGATGAGGTCATATTGAATTAGGGTGGGCCCTAAGTTTTATATGCATCATGTCTTTGTAATAAGGGGGAATTACGAACACAAAGAGGTACAGAGACTGCCATATGAAGATGAAGGCAGAGACTGCAGTGATGCATTTACAAACCAAAGAACACCAAGGATTGCCTGCATCCTCCAGAAACTAGGAGAGGGGCATGGAACAAATTCTTCATTTGTGAGTCTCCTGCCAACACACTGATCTTGAACTTCTAGCCTGCAGAACTGTGAAAGAATAAATTTCTGTTTTTAAAGGCATCAAGCTTGTGTTACTTTGTTATAGCATCCCTAGGAAGCTAATACAAGTGGTGAGGAGAGATTTTAGGAAGACAGATATGCAGTCAGTTTAGAAAACACTCAGTCCAGAGGGAGGTTGATCAGAGAGCTTTGGGAGAAGGGCATGAGGAGATGAAATTGACAGAATGTCTGATATGTTTTTAATGTATTGAGAGGAAAAGTAGACAACTATGTAGGGCTTGGGATACAAAGAAAGCAAAGTGAGTGTGGGAGAAGACAGCTACCAATTCAGGGAAAACAGAGCGTGTGCATAAAAGTGAAAGAAATTATATTCTGCCTTATGGCTCACCTGTGAAAAGGGTTTTCACAGTAAATGTAACGTAAATACGGAACTAATCAAAATTATAATGACACAGAGATATGGATGACAAGAAGTGAGCATGTATGTGGTAGGGGTTGGTGTGGTGATGAAAGAGAGCTAAATCTTCATCTTCAAAGGTATAGATAATGGGAAAACATCAAGAAATAAAACTATAGGCATGTTTTCAAAAATAGGAATATTACCTAAGAAAGCCAGAGCTCAAAAATCTCTGTGCTAGGAAAAGCCACCTTTAACCATGCTTCCTTTAAAAACAATTAACAGATGAGTATTAAGATCAAATTCCATACAAAGTTGATATAAGATGAAACAGAATAAAAAGCAGATTAATGTCTCAACCAACAATGAAAAGATACCATAAAGAGATTCCCACAGAACAGATAAAAAGTATAATCTTCTATTTCAGAGTAAACTATAGTATTAAAATTATATGACACAAGAAAACAACAAAAATTTGAACTACAATAATTCAGAAGTGAACTGACAGAACCTAGAAAAAAACAATAAAGAAAAAAATTAAATTTAAGAAATGAAAACCAAACTAGAAGAAACATAACAGTATAGAATACAATAGATAGTCTTAAGAGAAACATGAGAGAAAAGTTTTATAAATCAAAAATAAGGGAAAAAATAATTCAATAAAATGTAAGAAATACTGACAACAGGCAAAGAAAATCCTACATATAGATAATGAGTTCCCAAAGAAGAAAAGCAAAACAAAGAAGCAGAACAAATACTAAAAACTGTAACTCAGAAAGCTTACCCACAATAAATAAAAATTTGAAATTATATGTGAAAATATTGCCCTCTAATGGCTAACACGGAGACATAGTCCAGTAATATCACTGCACTCTAAAGAAATAGAAAAAATTATTTAGGCACTTGACTTATAAGGGAAATAAGATTAGATTAGACTTTAAGGCAGTCATGCTTTAAGATAGGAGAAGATGGAATAATATTTAAGATACTCAAGGAAAGAAAAAGTGAGCCAAAGATTTTACATATGAAAAACTGACTTTGGAGTATAAATAGCACAGACAACCTCTTATCAGGATTCAAGAACCATACTGGTCTCATGAACTCCTCCTGAGGAATCTACTAGAGAAAAAGCTTCAGACACCAAAGTATCTAGAGAAGCATCAACATAAAACCTGAGAGTGAGCATTAAACACATAATAAATTGCAAACCTAAGACTAACTTCATGCCAAACAGAAGAGAGTACAGTATGAAATGGCTATATGCTCACAGAATGTAGACGTAGTATAATCATTAAAAAATGTGGGGGAAGAATGGGAAGAACATATTAAAAATGATCAGTAATTTTTTTGGAAGTATTATCAATGTTGTTGAGACTGTTGTATGTTTGTTGTGGATTAAAGTAAATTATGGTATATACCATCATCCTTCTTGGTCCTTGAGACTCAAGATTCTCAGTGTAGAAGAAAGTGGATACAAATGTAATACAGAATAGGGTCAATAAATAACTCTGTAGTTCTGATTTTGACTTGGAAATATCAGTAAGAACTCATAAATATTTCATCTTTAAAATATTATATATTAATATATAGCTCTGTCCACTAATGAGGCTTAGAAACAATGACCAGCCTAAGAGCAAAGACATCCCTTTAATCCAGAATCTGTTCTTGAGATACCATTTCCAATTAAAGGAAACCAAAAAATGTAAAAGATGAATGTGTAAGAATTTTATCATATGTATAATAGCAAAAAAGCTATCAGAAACATAGAAGGTCATGTCAATGTAGTCAGAAGTTCACTTTATGAGGTTTCTACTGGCCAAAAATGGGGCAATTTCAACTTTTAAAAGACTAATAATTGCAATGGGTTGAAATCTATTAAATATATGTAACTCTATGAATTCATTATGACACCAAAACAGTGAAACTAATTTACCTCTTTGGAGAATGATAGCAAAGCAATTCAATATCTTGAAAACTAGTAAATAAAGGGAAAGAATCAAACACATTTTGCCTTTCCTATCTAAATGTAAAACTGGGTAACTAAATAGTATATGAGGATAAATATCATAAAACTATTTCAACATAAGTAAAAAAGAAATAATAAACATAGAATATCATCATTTTATATTCCCCAATAAATTAATGTGTCTAGGCTCTGAGCACCAACAGCTGTTTATAACTTAAACAGAGACAAAACCAGGCATTATGTGCTTCCTGATGAAATAACACAATAACTTGTAGTTGTGCTTAAAGAATAAAACATAGTCTGAACCAGCCTCTGGATCCAGCTGCAAATTTGTGAAAATTTCAGATAGAGAAACACGTTGAGCCCTTACATGAGTATGCAACTTTAAAACTCCAATCCATGGGAAATTCTATAGGTCCAACACCAAGATTCTTCAAATACAGCTGACCTTTGAACAACATGGGTTTGAACTGCGCAGGTCCACTTACACACAGATTTCTTCCACTAACTACTACTAGTACTACATGACCTGTGGTTGGTTTAATCCAAACCACAGATACAGATGGCCAATGGTAGGTAAAGTTACGGTCGCATTTTCAACGGTGCAGAGGGTCAGCACTCCTAACCCCATATTGTTCAAGGGTCAACTGTAAATTGTAAGGAAAATAAAGGATGAAGGGAAAACATGTAATTTAATAGGAAACTTAAAGAAATCTTACATTTTTATAAAAACAGGCAAGACTAAATTATTCTGTCTAGAATCCACAATTGGATGATTAAAACCAAAAAGAAACCTCCCCCAAAATGATTACTATGAAAATCAGGGTTGTTATTTTGAGTGGGAGGAAGAAGACTGCAATTAGGCAAGGACATACAGAGAGGCTTCTGGGGGGATTTGGAAATTTTCTATTTCTTGACCCTAATGGCAGTTATAAGGCCTTTCAATAACTCATTAAGCTAAAATTTGTTGTGTGTGGTTTTCTGAATCTTTATTTTATTTCTACAATAAAAATCTTTCAAATGCCCACATTAAAAAAAAGTATAAAGAAAAAAAGAGCTAAGAAAATTTCCTAGAACAATAAGGAAGATGGATTTAACCTACCAGCTATTAACAATCATTATATAAAATTGTGATTTTAATACCATAAAGAAATAGAACACTGAACAGAAAGCCAAGAGACATACACACACATGGGCACACACATACACAGAGAAACTTAATATCACAGAGGTAGAATCAGAAAAGAAAAGATTCTGATTCTAAGTACTTAATACTTAGAACTACTTAATACAATATATGGTGTTGGGACAACTGCCTATCTATATAGAAAGTTGAACTCCAAATAGATACGCAAAAGTTCTAAAAACTATAAACAAAATGTATTTCAAATATATAAATACCTAAATGTAAGTTTTTTTAAGTTTATCATGCTTTGAAAAAAAGTATGATAGAGTATTAGGAAAAGATTTCTGCATAATATGGAGACAGTAACTTTTTCCTTAAAAAGCCACTCAGGACTTCCCTGGTGGCCCAGCGGTTAAGAATCCGCCTGCCAATGCAGGGGACATGGGTTCAATCCCTGCTCCGGAAAGATCCCACGTGCCATGGAGTAACTAAGCCCCTGCGCCACAACTACTGAGCCTGCACTCCAGAGCCCACAAGTCACAACTACTGAGCCCACATGTCACAACTACTGAAGTCTGCATGCCTAGAACCCGTGCTCTGCAACAAGAGAAGCCACCGCAATGAGAAGCCTGCACACCGAAACGAAGAGGAGCCCCGGCTCACACAACTAGAGAAAGCCCATGCACAGCAACAAAAACCCATCGCAGCCAAAAATAAATAAATAAATGAATAAATTTATTTTAAAAAAAAAAGCCACTCAAAGAATATAGATGATAAAAGTTGGCCATACCAAAGTTAAATACTTTTCTCAGCAAAATACATCATATAATAAATAAAGTTCATTAACAAGCTAAAGACAGAGAAAAGATTTGCAGTATGTAAAAGCTTAGTACCCATCATATAAAATGAATAACTATAACGCAGTATTTTTTTAAAAACAGAAAAGAGGGCAGAGGCTACAAAGGGACAATTCACAGAATAATCCAAAATGGCAAGTAAGCATATGAAAAGATGCTTACCAGCACTACTAATCTGTGAGATTATATCCACATAATCTTCCATATTCATCAGATTGGGAAAAACAAAATTTTGACAATATATGTCTTGGCAGGGATGTGCTAACATAAGAACTTCCAGACAGAAAGTAAATTGGGACCACCACTTTGTAAATTAACCAGACAATTATCTAGCAATATCTAACAAAAGCTTAAAATATTCATGCCCTCTAACTCAGTTATTTCCCTTCGAAGGATATTCCCTAAATACACCTAATACAGGTGCATGTGGAGCGAATCAAAAATTATTCACTAATGTATTTTTTATAAGCATAAAAAAACATTATTGGGACTTCCCTGGTGGTCCACTGGCAAAGAATCTGCCTTACCACACAGGGGATGCAGGTTTGATCCCTGGTCAGGGAACTAAGATCCCACGTGCCACGGGGCAACTAAGCCTGTGCACCAAAACTACTGAGTTCGCGCATCTCAACTAGAGAGCCTGCGTGCCACAAATTACAGAGCCCACGTGCCCTGGAGCCTGCGCACCACAACTACACAAGAGAAAACCTGCACGCCACAACTCGAGAGAAGCCTGCGCACTGGAACGAAAGATCCACATGCCTCAGTGAAGATCCCACATGCCTCAATGAAGATCCCACATGTCTGAATGAAGTCCCAAAACAGCCAAAAAGAAATAAAAAGAAATACAAATAAATGTTAAAAAATATTAGTCTGTGAATAGAGATTAAATCAATAAAGTAATTGTGTATGACTCAAACAATATAATGTTACTTACCAGGAAAATGAAGAAACTATATCTATATGTATTTTTGGTAATCTTAAATATATAAGTGATTGCCAAAGGAAAGCTGAAACGCTTACATATAATACGACAGCATTTATGTACATTTTAAGACACACAAAACAATAAGAACACAAAGTAGTAAATGTACTTATATACGGTAGGAAGAGAACTATGGAATGGAACTGGTATAACAGGATGTTCACCAGTATCTATACTTTCTAGGGGAAACAAAATGCTCTGAAGCAAGTGTTACACAATCGTAAAATATGTTCATGTACTGTTTGTTACTTTCCCTATTTTTATAAAAATTTCATTCCACTTAATAAAAAACAGAAAAACACTTGATAAAGTATTAATTCAGATTCAATATATTAACATTCATAAATGTATATAGCCTTTGATTAATGTTTCATATACAGGAAAATTAAGGTAGTCTTTTCATTTTTTAAGTTCAATTATTCACTCCAGATGCCACTTTAGTTCTCAAAAAGACATCTCATGTACTCCATTTAAATTCACTTTCTGAGAGAATGTACAGCAATATTTCCAATAAATATGTAGTCCTTAAGTATATGTCAGAGAGAAGTATTCAAAAGAATATGGAAGAGTAAGGATGGATTTGCTATTTCAAACCAACTTTCCCACAGAGAACAACAATCTGAAGGTGTCAAAGATCTAATAAAGGGCTTCCCTGGTGGCGCAGTGGTTGAGAATCTGCCTGCCAATGCAGGGGATGCGAGTTCGAGCCCTGGTCTGGGAGGATCCCACATGCCGCGGAGCAACTAAGCCCGTACGCCACAACTACTGAGCCTGCACGTCTGGAGCCTGTGCTCCACAAGAGAAGGCCGCAACAGTGAGAGGCCCGCGCACCGCAATGAAGAGTGGCCCCCACTCGCCGCAACTAGAGAAAGCCCTCTCACAGAAACGAAGACCCAACACAGCCAAAGATAAATAAATTTAAAAAAATAAATAAAAAAAAAAAAAAAAAAAAAAATTAACAGCTTGCTAATTTAAAAAAAAAAAAAAAAAAAGATCTAATAAAAAAGCAAAGCGTTCTAGGCCAGAAATCAGGGGAGAATGGAGGCTCAAGAAGTTAAACACTGGAATATGCATGGAGTGTCTCTTTCCAAGTTGCATCTGTCAATTCCTGACTGAGCAACTGAAAGGCAAAGAGATTTTTAAAAGCTTGGAGAAAATTTATGGGATAAGAAGAGAAAGCCAGACTTAGCAATTCAGGGGAGCCTTGAAGAAACCTTCTCACTTTAGTTTGGGTTCCCAAGATCTGCACCCCAGAGGTGAGGATAAACCATAAACGAAGGTCCTCACAGGGATTTAAGCTCAGCTTCAAATCTCAATCTTGAAATCAGTTTGAAGTGATCTCTGACAGAAACTCTGAAGTAAGACCACTGGGTCTTAAACCTTTCTTAGAAATAATTTTCAAATACAATGTCTTATACATAATTAAAAATCAGTATAGCCAAAAAGACATGAGAAAAGAAAAACAGGCTAAACAGCACATTTTGCAGGAGATGACCCAACGAAGACTCAGTTAACCTAAAGATAGATCAGTAGAGATTATATAATCTGGAAAACAAGGAACAAAAATACTTTTAAACTATAAAGAGAATCTAATGAAGAATCTATGGGAAAATAACAAGAAGTCTAACATACATGAAATTGGAAACAGAGAAGGAAAAGAGAGGAGAAAGGGAACGGATGTGAAAAACCACTTGAAGAAATAGTGGCTGAACATTTCCCAAACTCAGTGAGAAACATAAATTCACTGATTCAAGATGCACACCAAACCACTTGCAGAAAAATACAAAGAAAACCATACATGGGAACACCAATTCAAATGACTGCTGAATTCTCGTAAGAAATAATGGTCACAGAGGACAGTGGAAGAACATGTTTAGAGTGCTTTTAAAAAAAAAAATGTCAACTCAGAGTTCCATATCTAGCACAAATATCCTATAAGAATGAAGGCAAAACAGACATTTTTAGATGAGAAAAACTGAGGAAAATTTTTGCCAGTACACCTATATTATAGGAAATTTTAAATTATATTCTACAGGCTGAATGAAAATAAAACCAAATTGAAACCCAGATTTTCAGAAAAACATCAGAATATTATAAACATGTGGATAAATTTATTTCTTCTTAATTCCTTTAAATACATATGACAGTTTAAAAAAAATTATAACATTGTGGTGCAGATTTTATAAAATACATAGATGACATATATATAACAATAACAATGTAAAGATCAGGCAAGGAAGTAAATGATACTATGTTTCCAAGGTTTCTGCATTTTACCTGAAGTGGTGCAATATTACCTGTAAGTAGATTATGAAAAAAAGTTAAGTGTGTACACTGAATTCTCTAGAGTAACTGCTAAAGAAATCCAAAAAATAAATAAAGGATATATTAAAACAATTTTTTAAATTCCTATTTATATTTTTTTAAAAAGACAATAAAGAGGAAAAGAAACCACCAGAAGGGACAAACAGGACTTAAATATTAAAAATTTAAAAGTCTATTTAAATCACATCACATCCATAAGTACATTAAATGTTAATGGACATAAAACCATAATAAAAGGAAGAGATGTTAGAATGAATTTTTTAAAACAAGGCCCAACTATAAGCTGTTTACAAAATGCTTTAAATATAAAGATACAGTGAAAACCATAATTCAAAGAGTCATGTACCAGAATGTTCATTGCAGCTCTATTTACAATAGCCAGGACATGGAAGCAACCTAAGTGTCCATCGACAGATAAATGGATAAAGAAGATGTGGCACATGTATACAATGGAATATTACTCAGCCATAATAACAAAATTGAGTTATTTGTAGACAAGTGGATAGACCTAGAGTCTGTCATACAGAGTGAAGTAAGTCAGAAAGAGGAAAACAAATACCATATGCTAACACATATATATGGAATCTGAAAAGAAAAAATAGATTCTGAAGGACCTAGGGGCAGGTCAGGGATAAAGACACAGATGTAGAGAATGGACTTGAGGACACGGGGAGGGGGAAGGGTAAGCTGGGACAAAGTGAGAGAGTGGCATGGACTTATATATACTACCAAATGTAAAGTAGATAGATAGTGGGAAGCAGCCGTATACAGGGAGATCAGCTCAGTGCTTTGTGACCACCTGGAGGGGTGGGATAGGGAGGGTGGGAGGGAGACACAGAGGGAGGAGATATGGGGATATATGTATATGTATAGCTGATTCACTTTGTTATACAGCAGAAACTAACACACCATTGTAAAGCAATTATACTCCAATAAAGATGTTTTAAAAAAAGAAATATAAATAGATGAAAAAGATATAAAAATTAGAATAAGAAAGTTGGAACCGAATATATTATACCAAAAAAAGTAGAACTTAAGACTAAGAAAGTTACCAAAAATAAAGACAGCATTTCATAAAAATAATATCTGATTCTTTAGAAAGCCATAACAATAAGAATAAACATCTAATAACGAAACTTTAAAATATATAAAACAACAATTAACAGGAAAAAAATAGAGATATTAACATCTCTATATTGGCAAATGGTTAAAATACTAGACAAAAAAATTCACTAAAAACAAAAGATTTAAACAATTTTATCAATTACTTTGACCTAACTGATATTTACACAGCACTATACACAGCAACTGCAAAATACACATTTTCTTCAAATACATGTGGTATGTTAACCAAGACAGACCATATGCTGCATCACATTTTTAAATTCCAATAAATTAAAGGATTGACTCATGAAGAATATATTCTCTGACCCCAATGAAATTAAATTAGAAAAATAACAGTACTTACTATGTTCAAAGAGATGTAAGATAACTTTGAGCATTTTGGCACTAGCAACAATTTTCCTCTAACGAACCAAATGAAATTTTAGATCTGAAAAATTCAATAATGCATATTAAGAACTCAGTGGATAAAACAGAGCTGAAGAGAATATGTGAAATTAAAGAGGTCAGATGAAAATGTCAAGCATGAATTACAAAAGATGAAAGACATAGAAAATAAAAATGACATGATAAAAGACAAAGAGCATATAATGAAGAGTGCTACATGGATGCACTAGAAGTTCCAGAAAAGACAAAAGAAATAAAGGGGTAGAAACAATATTTGAAGAGGTCATAGCTGAGGATTTTCCATTACTGATATTTTTTATAAAACAAGTCACAGAGTCAAAAGCACTATAAATCACAGTAGGATAAGAAAATAAAAACACATCTAGGTATTAAAAAATAAACTGATGAATCAAAGACAGAGAAAAATGTTAAAAGCAACCAGAGAATAAAGAACATATTACCTTCAAAAAAGCAAAAACATTAATAATGGCAGACTTTTCAATAGAAAAAACTAAAAGAAGGGGACAATGAAATTATATTCTGTTTAATAATATTTAATATTAGATTTAATGTTTTTGAAAAGTGCTAATATTTCTTAATTTTTTAACTTAGAATTTTACACCCACAGACGATATTACTCAAACATAAGATAAAATACAGACATTTTTGAGAAAAACAAAAACTGATTGTTCATTAGAAGACTTGCACAAAAGGAAATAACTGAAGTTGTTCAGAAAATAATTCCAGATGAAACTGAGAGAAGCAAGAAGAAATAAAAAGTATATACTATATATATATATATATAGTATATATATAATATATATCTTCATCTTATATATATTCTCATATTATATATATTCATTTCATACATATAGGTTAATATATACTGTCATAGGCTCTCTATACATATAAATATGAAGGTATAGTAACTGTATAAAAACTGTAAAAATAATACATAAATGAATAGAAGTAAAATATGTGACAACATAATTGGGAATTATACAAGCATATGTAAAGGAAGGATTTTCTAGGAAGCGGGGAAAAAAATGCCAAATAATATCAGACATTGGTAAGTGAATGGTGCCTGTGCAATTTCTCAGGAAAATACTAAAAGAATAGCAAAAGACGGTTTAATTCCCAGCCAGCAGAAGGAAATAAATTAAATAATAAAAACATTTAATCAACCAAAAACATGTAAGAATAGAGAGAAGAATATTAAACAGCATGGTCACATAAAACATTTAGTAAATCAATAGATTTCAATAAAATTGTCAGTAATTACATTAAATGTCAATGGGATGACGGTTCCTATTAAAAAACATAAGACTGGGAAAACACGGCACCCACAACTGGGGCACCTCCTGGCTGCTCATGGAAGACTCTGATGTCCAAGGAGATAGGAGGAACCCCAAAGTGAACCAGCGGCTTGCAGAATTTTGGTTCCCAAGCCCAGGGGCAGGGCGAAGCTCCTGCAGTGGGAGCTCTAAGTCCGATCTACTGGACTAACTGAGAACCTCAGACCCTGGGGAATATTCATCAGAGTAAGGTCTCACAGAGGTCCTCATCTGAGCACCAAGACCAAGCTCTACCCAACAGCCTATAAACTCCAATGTTGGAAGCCTCAGGCCAAACAACAAGCAAGAAAGGAACACAATCCCACTCATTAAAAAAAAAAAAAAAATGAGACAAAAAAAATATGTCACAGATGAGGGAGCAAGGTAAAAACCTCCAAGACCAAATAAATGAAGAGGAAATACACAATCTACCTGAAAAAGAATTCAGAGTAATTATAGTAAAGATGATCCAGATTCTCAGAAATAGAATGGAGGCATGAATTGAGAAAATAAAAGAAATGTTCAACAAAGATCTAGAAGAACTAAAGAACAAACAAACAGAGATGAACAACACAATAACTGAAGTGAAAAATACACTAGAAGGAATCAATAACAGAATAACTGAGGCAGAAGCACGAATAAATAAGCTGGAAGGCAAAATGGTGGAAAGAACTGCCGAGGAGCAGAATAAAGAAAAAAGACTGAAAAGAATAGAAGACAATGCAGAGACATCTGGGACAACACTGAACACACTAACATTCAAATTAGAGGGGTTCCAGAAGAAGAGAAAAAGAAAGGGTCTGAGAAAATATTTGAAGAGATTATAGTTGAAAACTACACTAACATGGGAAAGGAAATAGTCACCCAAGTCCAGGAAGCACAGAGACTCCCATACAGGACAAACCCTAGGAAAATCACACTAAGACATATATTAATCAAACTAACAAAAATTAAATTCAAAGAAAATATATTAAAAGCAGCAAGCAAATAACATACAAAGGAATCTCCATAAGGTCATCAGCTAATTTTTGAGTGGAAACTCTACAGGCAAGAAGGGAGTAGCAGGATATACTTAAAGTGATGAAAGAGAAAAACCTACAACCAAGATTACTCTACCCAGCAAGGATCTCATCCACATTTGATGGAGAAGTCAAAACCATTTCAGACAAGCAAAAGCTAAGAGAATTCTGCACCACCAAACCAGCTTTACAACAAATGCTAAAGAAAATCCTCTAGGCAGGAAACACAAAAGAAGAAAAAGATCCACAACAACAAACCCAAAATAATTAAGCAAATGGTAATAGGAACATACATATCGATAATAACCTTGAATGTAAATGGGTTAAATGCCCCAACCAAAAGACGTAGGCTTGCTGAATGGATACAAAAACAAGACCCATATATATGCTGTCTACAAGCGACCCACTTCAGATGTAGGGACACATACAGAGTGAAAGTGAATGGATGGAGAAAGATATTTCACGCAAATGGAAATCAAAAGAAAGCTGGAGTACCAATACTCGTATCAGATAATATAGACTTTAAAATAAAGACTGTTACAAGAGATAAGGAGGGACACTACATAATGATCAAAGGATCAATCCAAGAAGAAGATATAACAATTATAAATGTTTATGCACCCAACAGAGGAACACCTAAACACATAAGGCAAATGCCAAAAACCATGAAAGGAGAAATTGACAGTAACACAATAATAGTAGGGTACCCCACTTAACCAATGGACAGATCATCCAAACAGAAAATAAAAAAGGAAACACAAGCTTTAATGACACAATAGACCAGATAGATCTAATTGACATTTATAGAACATTCCACCCAAAAGTGGCAGAATACACTTTCTCCCCAAGTGCACATGGAACATTCCCCAGGATAGATCACACCTTGGGTCACAAATCAAGCCTCGGAAAATTTAAGAAAATTGAAATTGTATCAAGCATCTTTTCTGACCACAACGATATGAGATTGGAAATCAGTTACAGGAAAAAAACTGTAAAAAACACAAATACATGGAGGCTAAGCAGTGTCCTACTAAATAACCAAGACATCACTAAAGAAATCAAAGAAGAAATTTTAAAAATACATAGAAACAAATGACAATGAAAACACGAAGACCCAAAATCTATGGGATGCAGCAAAAGCATTTCTACGTGGGAAGTTTATAGCAATTCAATCTCACCTCAAGAAACAAGAAAAATCTCAATAAACAATCTACCACTACACTTAAAACAACTAGAGAAAGAAGAACAAAGAAAATCCAAAGCCAGTAGAAGGAAAGAAATCATAAAGATCAGAGTAAAATAAATGAAATACAAACAAAGAAAACAGTGGCAAAGATCAATAAAACTAAAAGCTGGTTCTATGAGAAGATAAACAAAATTGATAAAGCATTAGCCAGACATCAAGAAACAAAGGGAGAGGATGCAAATCAATAAAATTAGAAATGAAAAAGGAGAAATCACAACTGACACGGCAGAAATACAAAGGCTTATAAGACACTACTACAAACAACTATATGCCAATAAAATGGACAACCACAAAGAAAAGGAAATATTCTTGGAAAGATACAAATTTCCAAGACTGAACCAGGAAGAATTAGAAAATATAAACAGACCTATCACAAGTAATGAAATTGAAACTGTAATTAAAAATCTTCCAACAAACAAAAATCCAGGACCAGGTGGCTTTACAGGCAAATTCTATCAAACATTAAGAGAAGAGCTAACACCTATCCTTCTCAAACTCTTCCAAAAAATTGCAGAGGGAAAAACGCTCCCAAATTCATTCTAAGAAGCCACCATCACCCTGATATCAAAACCAGAAAAAGATATCACAAAAAAGATTATAGACCAATATCACTGATGAACACAGATGCAAAAATCCTGAACAAAATAATAGCAAACAGAATCAAACAGCACATTGAAAGGATCATAAACCATGATCAAGTGAGATTTATCCCAAGGATGCAAGGATTCTTCAATATATGTAAATCAATCAATGTGATACACCACATTAACAAATTAAGGAATAAAAACCATATGATCATCGCAATAGATGCAGTAAATCTTTGACAAAATTCAACACCAATTTATGATAAAAACTCTCCAGAAAATGGGAATAGAGGGAACCTACCTCAACATAATAAAGGCCATATATGACAATCCCACAGCAAGCATCATACTCAACGGTGAAAAACTGAAAGCATTTCCACGAAGATCAGGAACAAGGCAAGGACGTCCACTCTTGCCACTCTTATTCAACATAGTTTTGGAGGTCCTAGCCACAGCAATCAGAGAAGAAAAAGAAAAGGAATACAAATTGGAAAACAGGAAGTAAAACTGTCACTGTTTGCCGATGACATGATACTACACATAGAAAATCCTAAAGATGCCACAGAAAATACGAGAGCTAATCAATGAATTTGGGAAGGTTGCAGGATACAAAATTAATGCACAGAAATCTCTGGCATTCCTATACACCAACAATGAAAAATCAGAAAGAGAAATTAAGGGAACACTCCCTTTACCCACTGCAATAAAAAGAATAAAAGACCTAGGAATAAATCTGCCTAAGGAGGCAAAAGACTTGTACTCAGAAAACTATAAAACACTGATGAAAGAAATCAAAGATGACAGAAACAGGTGGAGAAATATACCATGTATTTGAACTGGAAGAATCAACATTGTGAAAATGACTATATTACCCAAAGCAATCTACAGATTCAGTGCAATCCCTATCAAACTACTTATCAATGGTATTTTTCACAGAACTAGATCAAAAAATTTCACAATTTGTATGGAAACACAAAAGACCCCGAATAGCCAAAGCAATCTTGAGAAAGAAAAACAGAGCTGGAGGAATGAGACTCCCTGATTTCAGACTGTACTACAAAGCTACAGTAATCAAGACAGTATGCTACTGGCACAAAAGCAGAAATATAGATCAATGGAACAGTATAGAAAGCCCAGAGATAAACCCACGCACACATGGTCACCTTATTTTTGATAAAGGAGGCAAGAATATACAATAGAGAAAAGACAGCCTCTTCAATAAGTGGTGCTGGGAAAACTCGACAGCTATATGTAAAAGAATGAAATTAGAGCACTCCCTAACACCATACACAAAAATAAACACAAAATGGATTAAAGACCTAAATGTAAGACCAGACACTATAAAACTCTTAGAGGAAAACATAGGCAGAACACTTTGACATAAATCACAGCAAGATCCTTTTTGACCCACCTCCTAGAGAAAGGGAAATAAAAACAAAAATAAACAAATGGGACCTAATGAAACTTCAAAGCTTTTGCACAGCAAAGGAAACCATAAACAAGATGAAAAGACAACCCTCAGAATGGGAGAAAATATTTGCAAATGAAGCAACTGACAAACGATTAATCTCCAAAATTCAGAAGCAGCTCATGCAGCTCAATATCAGAAAATCAAACAACCCAATCCAAAAATGGGCAGAAGACCTCAACAGACATTTCTCCAAAGAAGATATACAGATTGTCAACAAACACATGAAAGGATGCTCAACATCACTAATCATTAGAGAAATGCAAATCAAAACTACAATGAGGTATCATGTCATACCGGTCAGAATGGCCATCATCAAACAGTAAGTGCTGGAGAGGGTGTTGGGAAAAGGGAACCCTCTTGCACTGCTGGTGGGAATGTAAATTGATACAGCCACTATGGAGAAGAGTATGGAGGTTCCTTAAAAAACGAAAAACAGAACTACCATACGACCTAGCAATCCCACTACTGGGCATATACCCTGAGAAAACCATAATTCAAAAAGAGTCAGGTACTGAAATGTTCATTGCAGCTCTATTTACAATAGCCAGGACATGGAAGCCACCTAAGTGTCCATCGACAGATAAATGGATAAAGATGTGGCACATATATACAATGGAATATTACTCAGCCATAAAAAGAAGTGAAACTGAGTTATTTGTAGTGAAGTGGATGGACCCTGAGTCTCTCATTCAGAGTGAAGGAAGTCAGAAAGAGAAAAACAAATACTGTATGCTAACACATATAGAGGGAACCAAAAAAAGAAAAAATGGTTCTGAAGAACCTAGGGGCAGGACAGGAATAAAGACGCAGACGTAGACAATGGACTTGAGGGCACAGGGAGGGGGAAGGGTAAGCTGGGACAAAGTGAGAGAGTTGCATGGACTTATATATACTGCCAAATGTAAAGTAGATAGTTAGTGGAAGCAGCCGCATACAGGGAGATCAGCTCAGTGCTTTGTGATCACCTAGAGGGGTGGGATAGGGAGGGTGGGAGGGAGACGCAAGAGGGAGGAGATATGGGGATATATGTATACGTATAGCTGATTCACTTTGTTATAAAGCAGAAACTAACACACCATTGTAAAGCAATTATACTCCAATAACGATGTTAAAATTATATATATATAAAAAAAATAAAAGGAAGAAAATGACTCGAGGACATGGGCTGGGAGGGCGAATCTGGGGTGAAGTGAGAGTAGCATCGACACGTGTACACTACCGAATGTAAAATAGTTGGCTGGTGGGAAGCAGCAGCATAGCACAGGGAGATCAGCTCGGGACTTTGTGATGACCTAGAGGGGTGGAATAGGGAGGATGGGAGGGAGGCTCAAGTGGGAAGGACATGTGTATGCATATGGCTGATTCACTTTGTTTTGCAACAGAAACTAAGACAGTATTGTGAAGCAATTACACTCCAGTAAAGTTCTATTAAAATTTTTTTAAATTAAGAATATAAATACATAATAAATAAATAAAACAGACTGTCAGAGCGGATTCGATAAAAACAAAATTCAAATTTAAATATTTATCAGCACAACACTGGTTATTCATTTAGGACTGGATTTTCTTATTTATAGTCTATCATATCTTTCACTTTTTATATATGACGACAAACTCTTCCAAGAAGTTGTACCAATTTATATTCCCATCAGCAATATATGAGAATGCATATTTTTTCATATCCTTGCAATCTTTTAATTTTGCCCATTCTGATGAGTGTATAGTTGCATATCATTGTGCTTTTAACTTGGATCTCCCTGGTGACTAATAAGTTTATGGGTCAATTCTTGTGAAGTGTTTGTTCAAATCTCTTTACCACTTTCATTTGGTTGACTGTCTTGAAAAACTGACTTTTAAGGGTTCTTTATACATATTCTGGACATGGGTCCTCTATTGGATTTACATGCTGCAAATATTTTCTGCTTACGCCTGCTTTTTTACTCTGATAATGGTATCTTTCGATGGACAGAAGCTTTAAATTTCAATGTAGTCCAATTTATCAGCCTTTTCCTTTATTGCTAATGCTTTTTCTGTCTTTTTAAACAAGCCCTTCCCTACTTTGAAGTCATGATGATATTCTCTTATGTTACTAGCTAGGAGCTATAGTGTTGCTTTTCACATGAGATATACAATTTACTTAAATTTTCTTTTTTTATTTGTTTGCTTTATGTTTAACACAAGGGTCTAATATCAATATTTCCATTTGTGTATACAATTGTATAGACATCATTAATTTAAAAGATTGTTCTTTACTCACCTTTACAACAAAGATACAACCTTTGTTGTAACACAGGTATCCACACATTGTGGGTCTATTTTTGGACTATCTATTCAATTGATCTATTTCATTTATCTATTTGTCTTTCCTTGAGGCAGTGCCACATTGTCTTAATTACTGTTGCTTAATAATGTCTTAAAGTCCAGTAAACAAATCCTCTCATCTTGTCTGACTGCTGCAGATAGCACTTCCAATATTATGTTAAATAGAAGTAGGAAGAGTGGGCATCCTTGTCTTGTTCCTGACCTCTTAATAAATTTCCAAATTACAAATTTCCTATTTGTCTTACTTTATGCAATCTGTTATAATACAGATGGATGAACATAAAGCTGATATATTCTGTATCTGCTTTTCATATCCTTCGTTTTAAAAGGTCTCTTGATTTTAGATATTCTTATTTAAAACTTTTTGAAAATTTTCTGCTAACTCAAAGTTAGATGTTAATGATTATGGCAAAAGAATTGCTTAAATTTTTTACCAACTAGGTTCTCTTGACCTAAAGGAAAAGCACAATTTTACTGAATGGTGTGGGCATTTTCTAGTTGCCTAAGTATGTATGGTCTCCATTTCCTCTCTGTTTTCAACTCTTTTTTCTATTCCCTATCGGTGTCATCTTCCGTGAAGAATTTGGACTGACAGGAGCTGAAGGAGGGAACAGAACTTCGCCCTCACTTGAGTTTCACAAACCGTCTCCTGAACACAGTGAGAAGTAACTCTGATGGTCGATGTTCAAGTGGAAGTTCAGTGCAGTTGTAGTGAACAAGGACTCAAAGGAATAAAATCATCATTGCCTCCATCAGTCTTTGATGTTCCCCACTATACTATGTTGATGAATGCCATGTGACTCCCAAATTTGCCCTAACACCCTCACTGCCCTTTCTGTTTCTAATGGTATTGTGACACTCTTTAGGGGATCTTGACTTCATGCTTCTGTCAGACTGACCCTTTTCATAAATCCATGTTCATGCATATGACAGTACAATAGGCACTGTTAAATAGCTCAGATGACATATCAGAGAGATATTTTAAAAGGATTGTTAAAGGTAAGAAATATTATTATACACATAAGAGAGAATTCTACTGATCCACAGGACAGAAGTCCTAAAGGAAGCCAACCAAATCATGAATGCATTCTAACATTTAAAACCCAAAAGCTAATCCCATGAAAAATTTTAAATATGAGAAACTGTGATGGGAAGATTGAGAGGGCCTACTTTCATAGACAATAGTACGTGTATGAACCAGACTACACAATATAAGGGGTGAACACGCACACACATACCTCGTGCTCCTCGCTTTCTACAAATTAGATTTGGAAAAGCAATTCACCAATAAATCCCTTGTTTGTTAGGTCCAAAGTAACAACAGTGTGCAAGAGACTTTTGAAAATATTAGCAAGAAGATTTGGCATAAGAATAGTGAAACGACTCTAACCATGAGCTTCTATTACACCACCACACACCATAGTAATGCAGGCTAGATGATGATTTTCTACTTGTGCCCTTTAGGTGATTCCTGATCTGCCACTTGTCCATCATACTATTCAAATACTGCACATTCCTTCAGGGCTAGGATGGTCCTACCCTCCTGTCAGGCCCCACTGCCAGCAGACTAATACCCCTGGCTCTTGACAAAGCAAAAGACAAATATTTAAAGGTATTTAGTCTCGTGGGGAGTCATGAAATGCAGCCAACACACAACCATATATACAGTCCGTTAAAAACAGAACAAATGGGCAACCGCTCAGAGCCTCACCTACGCAAAGCCATGAGTGACAGGTGAAGTCAAATATAATTTTGGAGAATGGATTTCAGGAGAATATATACTTTTAAAGGAACATTCTTCAGGAATTCTAAACATGAAAGAAAATGGGAAAAGAAACACAAGAAAAACATTTAATAATATATAGCAGATTCTAAGGGCCCTAAATATTACTGTCATTTGGGTTGTCACATATTCTACAGACATTGCTAATTAAAAGCATTTTTTCATTAGAAGTACCCAGGAAATTACCACACACAATATTTAACATTTCCTCGTTGCAAATTTTGAAACTCTTGGAAAAGAATATGTTTCTTAACATAAAGTTGTAAAATTTTAAATATTTACACCAAGGATATTTGCTTTTTTGTTGTTGTTTCTTTTAGTTTAGTTTAAAACTAAAAATAATATACATATTCACATGATTTTTTTAAAAGCAAATTGTTAAATATTATCAGTGGCATAATTCTGATTTGTAAAAATTTTTAAATAATATACAAATAATATGTTCTGCAAGGCTACAAAAGAAACTGCCAATAGTACTGCTCTCACAGTGGCCATTAAGCAGGATTTAATTACTAAAGAAGACACACAAGACCCAGAATAACAATGCTTAAAATTTTGTGGGGTTTTTGCAAGAAAAGGGTATAATAGAGGCTCCACATCATATGTCATCAGGGAAATGCAACTTAAAACAGTGAGATACCAGTACACGCCTATTAGAATGGCCAAAATCCAGAACACTGACACCACCAAAGGCTGGTGAGGATGTGGAGCAACAGGAACTCTCATTTATTGCTGGTGGGAATGCAAAATGGTACAGCCTCTTGGGCAGACAGTTTGGTGGTTTCTTACAAGGCTTTCTTACAAGACTCTTACCCATACTCTTGTGCTCCTCAGTATTTACCTAAAAGAGTTAAAAACTTATGTGCACACAGAAACCTGCACACGGATATTTATAGCAGCTTTGTTCATAATTGCCGAAACTTGGAAGCAATCAAGATGTCTTCCAGTAGCTGAATGGATAAACCACAGTACATTTAGACAATGGGATATTATCCAGCATTAAAAAGAAGTGAACTATCAAGCCATGAAAAGACATGGAGGAAACTTAAATACATATTACCAAGTGAAAGGAGCCAATCTGAAAAGGCTACATACTGTATGATTCCAATTACATGACGTTCTAGAAAATGCAAAACTATGGAGACAGTAAAAAGATCAGAGGTTGCCATGGGTTGAGAGGGAAAGAAGGATGAATAGGCATAGCACAGAGGACTTTTACAGCAGTGAAAATACGCTGTATGATACTATAATGGTAGATACATGTCATTATACATTTGTCAAACCCATAGAGTGTACAACACCAAGAATGAACCCTAAGGTAAACCACATACTTTTGGTGATCATGGTGTGTCAATGTAGGCTCATCAACTGTAACAAATGTACCACGCTGGTGGGCAATGTTGATAATGGTGCGGCTAAGCATGTGTGGGGCTGGAGAATATGGGACATAACTGTTCCTTCGATTTTTCTGTGAGTCTGAAACTGCTCTTAAAAATGTCTTCATTTTTTAAAAATTGGGAGTCAAAAGTTAAAAAAAATCAAGTAGAACCAGTCTACATGTCTACAAAATTCTGATATTCTTTGAATAAATGTACAATGCCAGGAATTTTTTTAAGTACAATATAGAAACAAAATTAAGTAAGGATATGCATCTCAGCAAAAGCCGCCTTGCAGCAAGGAATCCAGAGAGACTAGATGTGGGTTCCTTTGCCCTCCCTCTCTAAGGACGCACCTTCTCTCTTGGATCAGGAACCATCAATATCTGCACAGAACACTTTGGAACCAAAAAGCCTAACATGGAGTCTTATCCGGGTGTTTTGGGTTTTTATGGTTATTTGTTTAATTTTGCAGATCATGTAGGCATAAACCTAGTATGTAATCAGCCTTAACAGTGGAGCCCTCCCTGGGTCTCACTGAAACCAGGTACAAATCATCAGTCTCACTGTTATTAACAAATAATGCTCACAAGCTGATACAAACCACTCCAAAACTCACTGGTCTATGTTCACAAAGTAACACTCTTCATCAGCGTGCTTCATGCCTTGACCGGGAGTCAATGTAGCGCAGGAACATTTCTTATTTCAGTAGGATTCATCATGCTAATTGCAGACCTACTGATTTAGCCTTCACAGTACAAGTAGTTTCTTTGCTGATGAACAAATCAAGTGAGTTGACCAGTGGAGTGATTTTGCTTTTCTTTTTATATTTTGTTGTTGCTTAGAGCTTGAGCACTCTAAGGAAGTATCTCCCTTTACAGAGACTGTTGGCACGTGCATTAGCAGATATCATCCACTCTAAGTGAAACTAAAAATTAATTGTGGTGAATAAAATTTACACACAATTGTTAAGAAAAATCTTGCCAGTAGAAGGCCAGACTCCTCTGTAACTTAGTGACCTCAAGAATAATTAAAAACAAGAAGGGAGAACCAAATTCCACTTTATCAACATTTAACTCCAGTCTTCTCTTTAAGAAAAATCATTCTCAGCGTTATCAGTAGAGCTTAGAAGCACCTTATAGCAGAACTTTTAACCCAGAATGCAATGAGGCTTCTCTAAAAAAGCTAATTATTTGCTCTGAATACTAACTACTGAACATAAGAACAATGAAGGCCCACTCGAAACTCTGACCCTGCCATCTCTCAATTCTTCCTTCATCCATAAACTGAAGCTCAACTTTAAAGTTGTAAATCCTAAACATATACACACTACTAAATATGAAATAGATAACCAACAAGGACTTACTGTATAGCACAGGAAACTATACTCAATATTTTGTAATAACCTAAATGGGAAAGGAATTCAAAAAAGAATATACATGTCTATGTATACTGAATCACTTTGCTATACACCTGAAACTAACATGACATTGTAAATGAACTACACTTCAATTTTTTAAAAAAAGTTGTAAATCTTATTATTAATAATAATGCTGCATTAGTGAGGAGAATTACATGTCCCACTCTCTACCTCAGGGATAGTGGGGAGTTCAGAAGGAAGAGAGGTTAAAGATGAGAAGAAATAATAATTAAAAGGGGTACATAAAGGCCACCCTAATGTTTACCTGCTGAATTCCACATTCTATTTATAGCTGAGAGGTGGTCATGAATTCAGCCAACTATAACAGACTGGATTTTTTTGAATCACTTGGGCAATTTTTGAGCATGTAATAAATGCCCAGCACTATCTTATCGTTGACCCTCAAGGAGCTTACAAACGAGCAGTGTCATCCAGGATCTTCAACATGTCCTATGCTTGCCTTGCACTCCAAACATCATGAGTTTGTGTTACTGTTAAAACACTGATTTCAACCTGGGTCTCGGATCCTGGTTCAGTGTATAAAATATTTTGATCGTCTACTGTAGTTGTTTTAGAAAACTGAGAGCCAATTTCTGACTTATTTTTGTCTCTTAGTTTGTTTACTTTTTACTTACTATGATTTGTAGCTGAGTAGAAACTAATGGCAGTTTAATGAGTTTAAGTTTCAGCTATTATTTTCCAGTTTGGGGTTCACAGTTTGGCTCTAAGTCTTTCTTAATCACTACATTGTTTTAAATTATCAAGGCACAATATTCACACACACACAAAAAAAACTTTTTTGCAATATACACCTAATGACATCACTTGTTTAAAGCAAATTAGTCTTCTTGGAATGTCTATAAATGCCTTAAGAAGAAAATAAAATTCTGAAACTACCTGCTTGGTGAAAAGAAGGAATTTTCTACATCTAATGAGAAGTTGGGGAGAGCATTAAATGGCTTGGCAAAACGATTATGAAAACTTTTCTCCAGTTGTAACAATTATTCCCACGCAGGACATAACACTCTACACTTACGGCGATAGCTTTCAATTCACCTCTTTATTTCACACTAAAGAAAGTATACCAGAATACTAGTGATTGAGTGCCATAACTAGGGACATTAATTATATAAGTAAATCTGTTACAAATTTTAACACACCAACAACTAAGAGTAACAATTATTTGCAACACAACTTGCATCTTGTCAAAACACACTGTGTCAAGACACGATGGATGAGAAGTGCAGAAGACACAGTATTATCCAGGGCTGAACATGCCATAGACTTAAGTGGAATATAAGAATGCCTCTGGGAAGCATTTGGAGAGAGTGTTAGTGTTATGTTTAAGGTATAGGGTGATGATGGGTATGAACCAGTAGAGTAAAAGGAATCGAGGACAAAAGGGAAAGGAGGGAGAACCACAAAGGCAAAGTTTACACAACATGAAAAGAAATGGGACCCTCCAGGGCACAAGGGCGTGGTGGGCTTGACTTTGGTAGGAGCTGGACACTCTAGGTAACAGCAAAGCAAAAAACAAGGTGCCAATAATGCAGGGGAGTGGACAGAGTTGGTGATGGGATTACAAAAAAGTTCCAGTCTGATCACTCCGCTTCTCTTGTCGAAGTACCAGAGGCAACTGCATCAGCACAGAATGAGAAAGGAAGAGGTAGACAGCAAATATACAAGGGGGATGTGGAAGGATTAGGCAGCACTGAGTACCCATTTGAGACTTGAGTCCCCTACTCTCTGTTCAGAGGGACTTGCCCATAGGTTGATATGTCATTGGATGGTCCCCAATTGATGGAGGCCTGGCAATGAGTCCTTTGAAATCATTTCCCTGCCCATTAGAATGGAGAACTTTGTTACCTCCTGTTCCTCCACTTCTTCCTTTCTATCCTAGTTCTCCTGTCTCCCCTCCCCAACCTCTAGCCCCAGCATTTTAAACTCTTTGAAAGAAGAAAACAAAAAAGCACCCCCTAGGGCTTCCCTGGTGGCGCAGTGGTTGAGAGTCCGCCTGCCGATGCAGGGGACACGGGTTCGTGCCCCGGTCCGGGAAGATCCCACATGCCGTGGAGCGGCTGGGCCCGTGAGCCATGGCCGCTGAGCCTGTGCATCCGGAGCCTGTGCTCTGCAACGGGAGAGGCCACAGCAGTGAGAGGCCCGTGTACCGGAAAAAAAAAAAAAAAAAAAAAAAGCACCCCCAGTATACACATAATAAAAATGTTCTGATTCAGTTTTTCTTCTTCCTCCTATTCTTCTTCCTTTCCTTTTCAATTCATGCTACTCTCTTCCTTTCCTAAAAATTCAATAAGGAAACAATTAGGTGGCACAGAGCAAGAAGGACATCGAAGCGCTAGACATCAACAGGAGAGGCACTCATGGTGGCCTAGAGAAGAGTGGCAAAGCCTAAGCAGGGTGAGAAGGGCATTCACGTGTGGGTCATGGGTACACATTTTCTGGGAAATTTACATTTCGAATAAATTTAACATTTTCAGATACAGTGGGGTGAATGTGAAAGGAAAGAAGAAGATAAAATCACGGCAGAAAACACAAATTCTAATGGAGAGCCTAAATAGCCTAACGATAGAGAGTACCTTTGGGAAAAATGATGTTAAGACTTGCTAACATGTAGCCAGAGATCCACACCTTCTCGAACACCCCAGCAGGTGTTGGGAAGCCAGGCTCCTCAGGCACCTTGATAGATCCCAAAAGAGCCAGAGGTTGTACATTAGTTTTCCACCCACTTGGAGATGATGCGAGGCAATTTCAGTGGTGCTACAGCCTGCACCTTCCTAACTAAATGTACTTGGAGCAAGAGGCAAATGGTCCAGGTCAAGATACCCCACTAACACAAAAGCGATGTTCTGAGACTATATGCTGAAAAGTTAAAGCATGCTGGACTTCTTGTGCAAAGGGAAGGGGCAGTGTGGGAGGGCAAGAAAGCATCTATCCTCAGACATGTCAACAGCAAACCTTTTTTGCTAAAAGAGGTCTCCATTCAAGATGAAACATAACTAAAAAACATCAAACTGCCCTCTGGTTCCAGTATAATAGCTTGCCAGGAGCACAGTTTTCTCAAATTGTATCTATTTTTATGACTAAGTAGGGCACTTGGCAGCAGTTCTAAATGATTCCCAAGACTAAGCATAGTGGCTGTTCCTTCTGTGCAAAAGCACCTTCCTTTAATGAAGCCACCACCGTATTCTTATAACTTTATGGCATCCCTCCATCCAACTTTACCCCCCACCAACAGGCCCTGAAGGCCCCAGGAAAGCTGCTACCTCATTCTGGAAATGTTAGTTCTCTACCTCAAGGGCCCAGCAACTGAGTCACATGAGCAGTTACACTGACTGCTCTCCTCTCAAGAAACAATCAGCATCCATTAGCAAGCAGCCTGGCTTTCACTCACTCCAAAGGAGTTAAATGATGCCGCAGAACTTAGGAAATAAAACGAGACTCGGTGTTTCACAGTCAAAATAACTTGGGGCACCTCATTAGTTCTCATTTACATATAATGCATCCAGATCTCAGATGGTGACTCTCAGCTCCAAACCCACCCCTCTACACTCAGCTTTGTGGTGCTGGGGCTAGGACTCTGCAAACCGTCTTTCACGTCTGCCAGCTGGGTCTCTGGATGCTGTGAGTAATGGGTACTAGAGAGAGACTAGAGGCTGGAGGAGAGAGAGACTTGCTTCCCTATGTTTGCTCACTGTTCTGTTGAGGTCATTCAGCATGAATGCATCATTCCAACAGCAGCAGTTAGCTTCAGTAAGAGCTGATTCCAGTTTCCATTTTTTCCACACTCCAGGAACCAACCACCTTGTGCCACCTCAGAGGCACCAAGACCAGATCCACAGGGTCCTTCCTCTGAGCTTCTGTGTTCCAATAGCCTCAACCTCTGCCCCCTGCTCCCTGAGCTCCAGCAGCGAGAGCTGCTTCCTTCAGTTACTATCTCTGCATTGCCTCAACGTTCCCTTTTTTCTTTGCAGTCCTCTACTACCTGCTTATATTTTATATCCTTCTATTAAATTACTTCTGTGAAAATAACTATTTTAGAATATAGAGTGCCTATTCTCCTCACCAAACCCGCCTGATACAGTACGTGAGCTAATTTTTCTGCCCTGTAATTTGCCTACACACACACAAAAAAGGAAAGAAAGCAAAATTTGACACCTAGTGGAGCTTCACTAGCAGATGACTGTTTAATTTTTCAACAAACTAGCAAATACCCTCTCCCCGTTGTTGACAATGGCAGACAACACATGGCAGATATCATGGCTAGATTTTCAATTGTTCTTTTCCTTGTTGTTGCCTGTTAATGTTTTGGAGTTAAACTATAATGCTGAAAATTTTACTAGTCAAAGTTATTTATTTCACATAAAGGAAAAGTAATTCCATCTTGAGCAAGAAAACAGAGCTGTGGAAACTTCAAATGTTCCTGTATTCATCTCCTGTGGCTGCTGTAACAAATTACAACAAACTTGGGGGCTTAAAACAATAAAAATGTGTCCTCTCACGGATCCAGATGCCAGAGGTCTGGAATCAAGGTGTCAGCAGGAATGTGCTACCTCTGAAGGCTCTATGGGAGAACCCGCTCTTTGCCTCTTCCAGTTTCTGCTGGCTATTGTCGTCCTTGGCATTCCTTGCCTTGTGCCTGCATCACTTCAATCTCTCTGCCTCTGGGATCACAGTGGCTCCCCCTCTTTGTGTGTCTTCTCTGTGCGTCTGTCTCAGAACTCCTCTGTCTCTTATAAGGATACGCACGATTACACTTAGAGCCCACCGAACAATCTATTGTACAGATAGCCCCTTCTTTCAAGTTCCTTAATTAATCAGTTATTTTACTATATAAGGTAATATTCACAGAATCTGGGAATTAGAATATGGACATATCTTTTGAGGGGGTCACCATGTAGCCCACTCTAGTCAACCCTCGGTGACCCCTTTCTTCCTTTTATTGTCTTACTTTTGAAATGGGAATACCTATAGTTATTATACTATGTCTATCCCACCATTGTATTTCGGAAATAGATAACTTGTTTTCTAGTTTCACAGGTCTACATATGGAAAGAAATGTTGCTCCAAGGTGGATCATACCCAGAGTCTCACCTCTACCTTATTTAGATTATGTAGATTATTAGATCTGGAACTTTTCTAGCAATGATGTTTAAGTTAACTTTTTGGACTTGGAGTTGAAGCTGAAATGGGTTGAAACTTCTGGGGATTTGGAGATGGGGTGAACACATTTTGCCTATGGGATGAACATGATTTGGTGGCAAACCAGAGGACAGAATACAGTCAGCTAAATTGGTCCCCAAAAAGATACATGTCAACGTCCTAATCCCCAGAACCTGTGAATATTGCCTTAAATAGCAGAAGATGTGATTAATGATCTTGAGAGGAGTTTATTCCAGATTATCCAAGTGGATCCTAAATGCAATCACATCTATTCTTATAGGAAAAAGGCTGAGGTTTTGACTCAGACACATACAGAAGCTACACAAAGAGGAGAAGCAACATGATCATGGAGTCTCAGACTGGACTGATGCAGCTACAAGGCAAGGAACATCAGGGAATGTCAACAGCCACCAAAAGCTGGAAGAGGCAAGGAATGGATTCTCCCCTAGAGTGTTCAGAGGCAGGACAGCCCTGCCAGTAACTTGATTTCAGACTTCTGGTCTCCAAAACTATTAAAGAATACATTTTTATCATTTTTAGACAACAAGTTTGTGGTAATTAGTTCGAGCAGCTCCCGGAAATAATACAGTTCCCAAAAGATAACAAAGTAACAAAATGCAAAAAACTCTTCTGATAACATCCTTAAACTAAATCCAGATTTGGAGAAAAAAAATTAACAGCCAAAGGACTTGTAGTTCTGCCTCCGTGGGGGCGGGGGGGGGGGGGGGAGAAAGTAAGTACAGAATCATTTGTCCTAGTTCAAACAGTTTTTTAAATACAAAAGTTATTGCTGTTTAGTTGGATTTCTTTTTAATTGTTGAAGTTAAATGAGAGTTTCAAGAATCAAAAAGTGCTTTAAAAATTAGTACATCATTAAATTTATGGAGCTAGTCAATTCCTCTTAATAATGACTTGGATTTTCCCCCCAAAAGACAACGTGTAGCTACAGTGACATTCACTTGGGTGACGTGTTTCTAAATATTATAGAATGCCAGGCTCTAGCAATTCAAATCATCCCAACGGTGTTTTCTGTTCACACTTTCTGTTTCTGCGATTTAATTTCCTTCCCCATTCCTCCAGTGGGGCAGCCTGGAGCCATCTTGGTAACTACTGAGATTTCCCCACCGTTCACAGCAGGAGAGGGGATTAAGAGCGCTGCTTAAAGGAGCTCCAGAGACGGGCGTGAGCCACGGCTATCAGCACGGACCCCAGAGCTGGGCATGAGATGCTAAGGCCGCTGCTGCCACCACCAAGAAGCCTGTGTGCAAGCACAGGTCATTATCCACACCTCCCCTCCCAGAAGCCAGTGCAGCCCGCCACTGCCAGGGTCCCGTGATCCAGGGACAACCTCCCCGGGAGAACGCACGGCACACCTCAGGCTGGTGCAACGTCACGCTGGCCTCTGCCACCTCAGGCTCCCCCGCACTCCGTACCCCTCCCTCCCCCACCCCGGCCTGAGTGAGCCAGAGCCGCCAAATCAGCTGCTCCTTTAACCCGGGCCTGTCTGAGCAAAGAACAGACGCCCTCAGGCGACCTACACACACAGGCAGGGCCAAATCCAAAGCTGAACCCCCGGAGCTGTGCGAACAAAGAAGAGGAAGGGAAATCTCTCCCAGCAACCTAAGGAGCAGTGGACTAAATCTCCATAATCAACTTGATATACCATGCATCTGTGGAATATCTTAATAGAGGACGAATCATGCCAAATTGAGGAGGTGGACTTTGGGAGCAAGATATATTATTTTTCAGAGACCTCCATCTTAACACCAGCACCCAGCTTCACTCAACGACCAGCAAGCCACAGTGCTGGACAACCTATGCCAAACAACTAGCGAAACAGGAACACAACCCCACCCATTAGCAGAGAGGCTGCCTAAAATCATAATAAGGCCACAGACACCCCAAAACACACCACCAGACGTGAACCTGCCCACTAGAGAGACAAGATCCAGCCTCATCCAGCACAACACAGGCACTAGTCCCCTCCACCAGGAAGCCTACACAACCCACTGAAACAACCTTAGCCACTGGAGACAGACATCAAAAACAATGGGAACTACGAACCTGCAGCCTGTGAAAAGGAGACCCCAAACACAGTAAGATAAGCAAGATGAGAAGACAGAAAAACACACAGCAGATGAAGGAGCAAGGGAAAAATCCACCAGACCTAACAAATGAAGAGGAAATAGGCAGTCTACCTGAAAAAGAATTCAGAATAATGATAGTAAAGATGATCCAAAATCGTGGAAATAGAATAGAGAAAATGCAAGAAACATTTAGCAAGGACCTAGAAGAACTAAAGAGGAAACAAGCAATGATGAACAACACAATAAATGAAATTAAAAATACTCTAGAAGGGATCAATAGCAGAATAACTGAGGCAGAAGAAGAGATAAGTGACCTGGAAGATAAAATAGTGGAAATAACTACTGCAGTGCAGAATAAAGAAAAAAAAATGAAAAGAACTGAGGACAGTCTCAGAGACCTCTGGGACAACATTCAACACACCAACATTCGAATTACAGGGGTGTCAGAAGAAAAAAAGAAAGCGACTGAGAAAATATTTGAAGAGATTATAGCTGAAAACTTCCCTAATATGGGAAAGGAAATAGTTAAGCAAGTCCAGGAAGCACAGAGAGTCCCATACAAGATAAATCCGAGGAGAAACACGCCAAGACACATATTAATCAAACTGTCAAAAATTAAATACAAGGAAAACATTGAAAGTAGCAAGGGAAAAACAACAAATAACACACAAGGGAATCCCCATAAGGTTAACAGCTGATCCTTCAGCACAAACTCTGCAAGCCAGAAGGGAGTGGCATGGCAGGACATATTTAAAGCGATGAAGGAGAAAAACCTACAACCAAGATTACTCTACCCAGCAAGGATCTCATTCAGATTTGATGGAGAAATTAAAACCTTTACAGACAAGCAAAAGCTGAGAGAGTTCAGCACCACCAAACCAGCTTTACAACAAATGCTAAAGGAACTTCTCTAGGCAAGAAACACAAGAGAAGGAAAAGACCTACAATAACAAACCCAAAACAAAAAAATGGAAATAGGAACATACATATCAATAATTACCTTGTATGTAAATGGATTAAATGCTCCCACCAAAAGACACAGACTGTCTGAATGGATACTAAAACAAGACCCATATATATGCTCTCTACAAGAGACCCACTTCAGAACTAGGGACACATACAGACTGAAAGTAAGGGGATGGAAAAAGATATTCCATGCAAATGGAAATCAAAAGAAAGCTGGAGTAGCAATTCTCATATAAGACAAAATAGACTTTAAAATAAAGACTATTACAAGAGAGAAAGAAGGACACTACATAAGGATCAAGAGATCGATCCAAGAAGAAGATATAAAAATTGTAAATACTTATGCACCCAACATAGGAGCACCTCAATACATAAGGCAAATACTAACAGCCATAAAACGGGAAATTGACAGTTACACAATCATAGTAGGGGACTTTAACACACCACTTTCACAATTGGACAGATCATCCAAAATGCATATAAATAAGGAAACACAACGTTTAAATGATACATTAAACAAAATGGACCTAATTGATATTTATAGGACATTCCATCCAAAAACAACAGAATACACATTTCTCAAGTGCTCATGGAACATTCTCCAGGACAGATCATATCTTGGGTCACAAATCAAGCCTTGGGAAATTTAAGAAAATTGAAATCATATCAAGTATCTTTTCTGACCACAATGCTATGAGACTACATATCAATTATAGGAAAAGATCTGTAAAAAATACAAACACATGGAGGCGAAACAATACGCTACTTAATAACCAAGTGATCACTGAAGAAATCAAAGAGGAAATCAAAAAATACCTAGAAACAAATGAAAATGGAGACAGGACAACCCAAAACCTATGGGATGCAGCAAAAGTGGTTCTAAGAGGGAAATATATAGCAATATAATCCTACCTTAAGAAACAGGAAACATCTGAAATAAACAACCTAACCTTGCACCTAAAGCAATTAGAGAAAGTAGAACAAAAAAACCCTAAAGTTAACAGAAGGAAAGAAATCATAAAGATCAGATCAGAAATAAATAAATGAAAAAGAAATGAAGGAAACGATAGCAAAGATCAATAAAACTAAAAGCTGGTTCTTTGAGAAGATAAACAAAATTGATAAACCGTTAGCCAGACTCATCAAGAAAAAAAGGGAGAAGACTCAAATCAATAGAAATAGAAATGAAAAGGAAGTAACACCTGACACTGCAGAAATACAAAGGATCAAAGGGATGACTACAAGCAAATCTATGCCAATAAAATGGACAACAAGGAAGAAATGGAAAACTTCTTAGCAATGCACAACCTGCCGAGACTGAACCAGGAAGAAATAGAAAATATGAACAGACCAATCACAAGCACTGAAATTGAAACTGTGACTAAAAATCTTCCAACAAAAAAAAGCCCAGGACCAGATGGCTTCACAGGCGAATTCTATCAAACATTTAGAGAAGAGCTAACACCCATCCTTCTCAAACTCTTCCAAAATATAGCAGAGGATGGAACACTCCCAAACTCATTGTACAAAGCCACCATCACCCTGATACCAAAACGAGACACAGATGTCACAAAGAAAGAAAACTACAGGCCAATATCACTGATGAACATAGATGCAAAAACCCTCAACAAAATACTAGCAAACAGAATCAAACAGCACATTAAAAGGATCATACACCATGATCAAGTGGGGTTTATTCCAGGAATGCAAGGATTCTTCAATATATGCAAATCAATCAACGTGATACACCGTATTAACAAATTGAAGGAGAAAAACCATATGATCATCTCAATAGATGCACAGAAAGCTCTCGACAAAATTCAATACCCATTTATGATAAAAACCCTGCAGAAAGTAGGCATAGAGGGAACTTTCCTCAACATAATAAAGGCCATATATGACAAACCCACAGCCAACATCGTCCTCAATGGTGAAAAACTGAAACCATTTCCACTAGAATCAGGAACAAGACAAGGTTGCCCACTCTCACCACTGTCATTCAACATAGTTTTGCAAGTTTTAGCCACAGCAATCAGAGAAGAAAAAGAAATAAAAGGAATCCAAATCAGAAAAGAAGTAAAGCTGTCACTGTTTGTAGATGACATGATACTATATAGAGAGAATCCTAAAGATGCCACCAGAAAACTACTAGAGCTAATCAATGAATTTGGTAAAGTAGCAGGATACAAAATTAATGCACAGAAATCGGTGGCATTCCTATACACTAATGATGAACAATCTGAAAGTGAATTTAAGAAAACACTCCCATTTACCATTGCAACAAAAAGAATAAAATATCTAGGAATAAACCTACCTAAGGAGACAAAAGACCTGTATGCAGAAAATTATAAGACACTGATGAAAGGGCTTCCCTGGTGGCGCAGTAGTTGAGAGTCCACCTGCCAATGCAGGGGACACGGGTTCATGCCCCAGTCTGGGAAGATCCCACATGCCGCGGAGCGGCTGGGCCCGTGAGCCATGGCCACTGAGACTCTGTGTCCGGAGCCTGTACTCTGCAATGGGAGAGGCCACAACAGTGAGAGGCCCGCATACCACACGCACAAAAAAAAGACACTGATGAAAGAAATTAAAGATGATACAAAAAGATGGAGAGATATACCACGTTCTTGGATTGGAAGAATCAACACTGTGAAAATGACTCTACGACCCAAAGCAATCTACAGATTCAATGCAATCCCTATCAAACTACCACTGGTATTTTTCATAGAACTAGGACAAAAAACTTCACAGTTTGTGTGGAAACACAAAAGACCTGGCATAGCCAAAGCAATCTTGAAAACGAAAAAGCTGGAGCTGGAGGAATAAGGCTCCCTGACTTCAGACTATACTACAAACCTACAGTAATCAAGACAGTATGGTACTGGCACAAAAACAGAAATATAGATCAATGGAACAGGATAGAAAGCCCAGAGATAAACCCACACACATATGGTCACCGTATCTTTGATAAAGGAGGTAAGAATATACAGTGGAGAAAAGACAGCCTCTTCAATAGTGGTGTGGGAAAACTGGACAACTACAAGTAAAAGAATGAAATTAGAACACTCCCTAACACCATACACAGAAGTAAACTCAAAACGGATTAAAGACCTAAATGTAAGACCAGACACTATAAAACTCTTAGAGGAAAACATAGGCAGAACACTCTGACATAAATCACAGCAAGATCCTTTTTGATCCACCTCCTAGAGAAATGGAAATAAAAACAAATATAAACAAATGGGACCTAATGAAACTTAAAAGCTTTTGCACAGCAAAGGAAGCCATAAACAAGACCAAAAGACAAGCCTCAGAATGGGAGAAAATATTTGCAAATGAAGCAGGTGACAAAGGATTAATCTCCAAAATTTATAAACAGCTCATGCAGCTCAACAGCAAAAAACAAACAACCCGATTCAAAAATGGGCAGAAGACCTAAATAGACATTTCTCCAAAGAAGATATACAGATTGCCAACAAACACATGAAAGAATGCTCAACATCATTTATCATTAGAGAAATGCAAATCAAAACTACAATGAGATATCATCTCACACCAGTCAGAATTGCCATCATCAAAAATCTAGAAACAATAAATGCTGGAGAGGGTGTGGAGAAAAGGGAATACTCTTGCACTGTTGGTGGGAATGTAAATTGATACAGCCACTATGGAGAACAGTATGGAGGTTCCTTAAAAAACTAAAAATAGAACTACCATACGACCCAGCAATCCCACTACTGGGCATATACCCTGAGAAAACCATAATTCAAAAAGAGTCATGTACCAATATGTTCATTGCAGCTCTATTTACAATAGCCAGGGCATGGAAGCAACCTAAGTGTCCATCAACAGATGAGTGCACAAAGAAGATGTGGCACATATATATAATGGAATATTACTGAGCCATAAAACGAAACGAAATTGAGTTATTTGTAGTGAGGTGGATGGACCTAGAGTCTGTCATACAGAGTGAAGTAAGTCAGAAAGAGAAAAACAAATACCATATGCTAACACATACATATGGAATCTAAGAAAAGAAAAAAAAAAGGTCATGAAGAACCTAGGGGTAAGACGGGAATAAAGACACAGACCTACTAGAGAATGGACTTGAGGATATGGGAAGGGGTAAGGGTAAGCTGTGACAAAGTGAGAGAGTGGCATGGACATATATACAGTACCAAACGTAAAACAGATAGCTAGTGGGAAGCAGGCGCATAGCACAGGGAGATCAGCTCGGTGGTTTGTGAGCACCTAGAAGGGTGGGATAGGGAGGGTGGGAGGGAGGGAGACGCAAGAGGGAAGAGATATGGGAACATATGTGTATGTACAACTGATTCACTTTGTTATAAAGCAGAAACTAACACACCATTGTAAAGCAATTATATTCCAATAAAGATGTTAAAAAAAAAAAAAGAATATCCCATCCAAAGAAAGAATGAAAATCTGAATTGTTTGCACATACTGGGCTACAAGCTATATGATAAGTGAGATACAGTTCAAAGGGTAATTTGAACACAGTATTACTTGAAAATTGAAATTCTTAGAATAGAAATGGTGCAATGGGGGAAGGGCACTGTGGAGCCTTTAAAGTTTCACAGGGAGGGACTTCCCTGGTGGTGCAGTGGTTAAGACTCCACGCTCCCAATGCAGGGGGCCCGGGTTTGATCACTGGTCAGAGAACTGGATCCCACACGCATGCCACAACTAGGGAGTTTCCATGCCACAACTAAGGAGCCCACGTGCCACAACTAAGGAGCCCACCTGTCAAAATTAAGACCTCGTACAACCAAATAAATAATAAATAAATATATATTTTTTTAAGTTTCATAGGGAAAGAATCTGGGAGTCACTCATTTTTCAAATACTGAAAGGTCTATGCTAAAATATTTTTATATACCTAAGTCATTACATTTATTTTCTTTATATAACAACAACAACAAGACCTCCAGGTTTTATGGAGCATAGTGAAATGCCAATATTTTTGCCATTTTACAGATGAGGAAACCAAAAGGTTAGAAAATAAATAACTGCTTAAAGCCACAAAACTAGTAAGTGGAAGAATTGGGCCTTGGACCCATCAGATGCAAGGTAGAAAGATTAATGAAGATCTCAAAGACATTCCATGGTCAATTCTGACTCTCGTGTTCAAGAAAGTCAATATGACTCAAGAGAAAATCACCTCCCCTCTCCCAACATCTGAATTTGGGTTTGGGCTTATTACCAAGTACTACAATTCCCATATTATTGCTCATAATTTTTCTAGCTCTTTATATAGGAGGATCTCAAAGCACTTTTAGTCATTGTAAATGGTCAAATTGTTAACATTTATACTTGCTGTCAGATTATAAATCAGTTTACTACAATTACCTATGTCTTCACTGAACTGTTGAAAAATTACATTATACATTATTAAATAATATCTCTCAACTTGATACCTTCTAAATCAAGCAGTGGCCTTTCTTCATGCTGCAACATAATGCACTCTTATCTTTTGAAAGGCCAGAAGAAGAAAAGGACATTTTATGTCACTCTAGAAAAATAAAAACACAAAAAAACTTTAAATAAATAGATAAGAAAATCTGTGGGAGAAATGAATATATACAAAGTAAGCAGTAGTAGAAGGAGACAATAACTTTTTTTCAGGGGATATAGCAAAGAACATCCAGTAAGAATGGAATATACTCGTATTAGATACATCAGATGCATAGCCTCAGATTGTCTCCATCTCACCTGTCCTCTGGGAATTCAGCCTGTTTCACTAAGTTACCACCTCATAGGCCAACTCAAAGACCCAGAACGCTGGATGGTTCAGCCACCTGCAGCTGACAAAGCCTGTACAGTCATCCCTCCATCAGTGTGAGAGACTGGTTCCAGAACACCACGTGGATACCAAAATCCACAGATGCTCAAGTCCCTATATAAAATGGCCTCACATTTGCATATAACCTACCCACATCCTCCCTTACAGTTTAAAACATCTCTAGATTACTCATAATACCTAATACAATGTAAATGCTGTATAAAAACAATGTAGATGCTAAGTAAATAGTTGCCTGCACACAAATTCAAGTTTTCCTTTTTGAAACTTTCTGGAATTTTTTTTCCAAATATTCCACGGATGCAGAACCTATGGATATGGAGGGCTGACCGTAGTCTGATTCATGAAGTACCAGCTACAGGACAACAAGTCAGGGTTCTGAAGCTTCACAACCTAATGACATAATCCAAATATGAAGGGGTGTCAACTCCCCATATAGTTTACTTTGACCAAGAAGAGACTGGAGATGGCAGGGAACCACTAGACAAATTTGCTTTGCATTTCCCCCTACAGAGGACCATTTGGGGATACAATGCTTCTAAACATCCTGCCAGGAGACCTCTTGTGTGGCTGGAAGACCACCTGTGTCCCTTTGTGAAACAAAAGATAAACTCAGTAATGCACCACCTTATGTTTGCTTTCTTCCTTCTTTACCTAACTTCCCCTTTTTCTCACTCTCACGGCCCTGGGATTGGATTACCAATGAAGCTTTAGCACCTAAGCTTCGCCCCAGGCTCTGTTTTCCGAGGACTCTAAAAACAGTCCAATGTACTATTTGAAAAGTTGTCGATGCACAAGGTATAAAACTGGGTTTATAATGACCCTTCTAATTAGTAGAAAAGATAAATACGTGATAAACAGGGATCATGCTGCTTATTCATAAAGCCCAGCACACTTTTTGTGCTCAATACATAAGTCAACCTCAAATACCCATCAACATTAGCATTTTAGTAGCATACCATGGGGGGGGGGGGGGAAGTATGTTTACATGAGGCTATTTTTCCCATCTTTGAAAAAAGAGAACATAATTACAAGTCCAATTTACACCAACAGCATTTTTTCTTATGAGGAAAAGTAAGGCAACCAATTATCCAAGGTACCTATCTAAAATTTAATCACCATTTACAAGTAAAATCTAGAAAAATAATGTTACACATCCCTTAAAATCCAACAGCGCCCGGCAAACCCTGGACTTCATCCAGCTGCCTCCTGTTGTCTAGTCACCAACCTTTAAACTGAGAATAACCAGCTGAATTTCAAAACTGAATTATGCAAGTTTGATTTCCTCCGCTTGGCTCTCAGGAAAGAACATAAGAGTGGAAATGGCCTGGTAGAGCTGGTAGGAACAGTCAGGTGAATGCAGCATACTGCCATCAATCTCATTGTTTCAGGAGGCAATGGGCCTGCTGGGCACAATCAGGCTTAACAGAGAAGAAAAATGATTTCAGCTGTGGCCACCAAGGAACGAGGCAGCAGTTTTGCACAAGGAAGTGAATGTACTTTTTTGGGGGGCCGCACTGTTCCCTGACCAGGGATCAAACTTGGGCCCCCAGGCATTGGAAGCTCAGAGTCCTAACCACTGGACTGCCAGGGAATTCCCTGAATGTACTTTCTTGATAAAAAATCTCCAAGGAAATCGGAAATTATAAGTAAAGAGATTAAGAGAAGAGATGCTAAGAGAAACCCTTGACTTTTCTCTAACCACCATGAATTTCACCAGGACAAACTCTTCAAGCCATGAGGGTTACAGTGAGGATGGCCACGTATAGAGCCATTTCAATAAGAGGTTTACTGATGATCTGGAAGATTTTTAAAGACAAGAAAATGAAAACAATTGCTCCTGTGGTACAAACTGTTTGTTGAGCTTTAAAGTCTTCCTCTTTGATGCATTCTGGCCAGTAGCAATTAAAACCAAATGTGGGGGGCTTCCCTGGTGGCGCAGTGGTTGAGAATCTGCCTGCTAATGCAGGGGACACAGGTTCGAGCCCTGGTCTGGGAGGATCCCACATGCCGCGGAGCAACTAGGCCCGTGAGCCACAACTACTGAGCCTGCGCGTCTGGAGCCTGTGCTCCGCAACAAGAGAGGCTGCGACAGTGAAAGGCCCGCGCACCGCGATGAAGAGTGGCCCCCGCTTGCCACTACTAGAGAAAGCCCTCGCACAGAAATGAAGATCCAACACAGCAAAAATAAATAAATAAACTCCTACCCCCAACATCAAAAAAAAAAAAAAAAAAACCAAATGTGGGTTAACAGCACAAGAGAAATAAGTATATTTCCTGAAAAAATAGAAGACATAGTCAGTACTTATCACTGGATTTGTCTCGGAAAGCTAAAAGGCAGAATCCTTCCTATTGAGAGAGTCTTAGCATCATTAATACAAGGTAAGACTAATATAAATCAATTCCCTCCCCCCCAAAAAAAGGCAGCTCAGTAACTATGCAATTCCATTTACTTTTGTTGGTATTTGAAAGCTACAGTCTCTTTAATTCTATGTCAGACATCCCATTCTTGATTTGGAAAAAAAAATTTATTAATTTATTTTATTTTATTTATTTTCTTTTTGGCTGTGTTGGGTCTTTGTTGCTGCGCGTGGGCTTTTCTCTAGCTGCCGCGAGCAGGGGCTACTCTTCGTTGTGGTGTGAGGGCTTCTCTCTGAGGTGGCTTCTCTTGTTGTGGAGCACGGGCTCTAGATGCGTGGGCTTCTGTAGTTGTGGCACACGGGCTCAGTAGTTGTAGCTCGTGGGCTCTAGAGTGTAGGCTCAGTAGTTGTGGCGCACGGACTTAGTTGCTCCGTGACATGTGGGATCTTCCTGGAACAAGGGCTTGAACCCGTACCCCCTGCACTGGCAGGCAGATTCTTAGCCACTGCGCCACCAGGGAAGCCCCAGAAGATTCTTTTTTTTTTTTTTTTTTTTTTTTTTTTTTTTTGCGTTACGCGGGCCTCTCACTGTTGTGGCCTCTCCCATTGTGGAGCACAGGCTCCGGATGCGCAGGCTCAGCGGCCATGGCTCACGGGCCCAGCCGCTCCGCGGCACGTGGGATCTTCCCAGACCAGGGCACGAACCCGCGTCCCCTGCATCGGCAGGCGGACTCTCAACCACTGCGCCACCAGGGAAGCCCCCCAGAAGATTCTTTATCTTCCTTCAATGTCACATCTACTATGCTCTAGCCACACATCCTATCTGTGGTCATCTCTCCTAGGATAAACTTATTCTTAATAAGCTGCACCTATTCCTACCTTCTTCTCATGGTAACATTAGCAATGGGATGTATGCCAAGATCTGTAAGGATTTCCAACCATCAAGGAGAGATGATCTTTTAAAGATAGTGCCATTCCCAGACCTTTCTCTTGCTTCATCAGAACTGAAATATTTTGTTTCCTTTTTCTTTGAGGTCTTGCCTCATTTCCAGTTACAGTGGGTTATGATAGATGAGATGAATTTTTGTCTAATTCTAGCTAATATATTATCCTTCCTAGAGAAACTAATAGTCTAACCATTTTAAAGACAAATATTTTCATCACTATGGAATGCAGACAGGAGGACATTTTTGGTCAAGGGTCCTTTCTGTTCATCTCCAAATTATAAAACATGGAACATGATCCAGCTGACCTACTCACAGTGACAGTCCTAGGTTAGAGAAACAACTTCATTAATAGCCTCAGCAAATAAAAAAGCAATTTAAACAGCCATGTAATGGATTTCTAGGGTCAGACTCTGGAACTCGCATATCCGCCCAGTTATAAAAGCAAATGACTGTACAGTTACAGCATAGCTGCTTTTACTGCCAAGGTTGTTATACATAAACAGAATCCAATACATATTTTGTCCCCCTCGAATTGCCATCACATTGCTAAAGAGCAAGAACATTCAGACCAGAAAACTGAGTTATTTTCTACAAGTAAAGTTAAGTAGACAGCAGCTGCAGGATTAATACATTCCCTTGATTTATTTTTTATTTACAGATGCACATTTTCATTAGCTGGGATTTGAACAGAATGGATTTTTATAACAAAAAGCAGTCCAATTCTGACTTTTATACACAGATGGGTTTCTCGCCATCTCCTTGGACAGTTTTGAGTGTATCTTCTTCCAGCACAACCCAGATGCGTCTATTTGTAATGTTCGGCTTGCAGCCTAGAGGCAGAATACTTAATTTCCGTCCCTAATCTGCAGAGCAAATCTCAGATGCAATGTGTTTTCTGTGTAGATGCAAGAAGTCCCAGAGAGTTGGGCTGGAAATGCAAACAGAAGTTTTTTTCCCCCTTCCTCCTATGAAAATTAAGGCATTTCATACCTCTGTGATGATTTCTTTAGTTATCTATCTATATTTGCTACAATGATTTCCTAAATGGCTTTAGGCTGTATTACTTCCCCTTGCCTTAGAAAACAATCAAATTTGTGTTGCAAGTATCCCAGGCTGACTGTTCTGTTTGATCACAGTTATTAGACTACACTCTAATGCTCTGAAATGGTTACTGTTTTAGACTTTCAACTGCAATAGTTATAAATAACCACAGATTCTCAAAATTCCTTATGTGTGGTACACATGCTCACTGACCAGTCTTATTTGTGTTGGTGCCCAAGAAATGTTTGCTTACTGAATAAAGGCACTGTAGATGTGGCAGAGAACTTGACTGTCTCTCATTGCACAGCCCTGCCGTGGCTTCAGGAATGGTGCTGCTAGGACACCTTCAGGGGCTCTGGTTTAGAATGTTACTCAATTTTCTAACTGTGTTAGAGTAGCAATACAGTATCCCATACTGTTAAGAAACATCGGATGTGGTGCTACTGAGCTAGCCAAGGCAGTAAAGAGGCATCAAAACAATGGATGGTGGATATCCGGAGTGCTGGATGGAGACAACAGCACCCAAAGTCTTTGTGACTACAGGACTACAGATCGCAGAGGGCATCAGAACCCTGACCCCAAGATGCGTGCTCCCCCTTTTTCCTCATGCTTATTCCCTACTAGGCTGTCAGAGAGACCAAAGGAAGTGAAAGAACTGGAATGGCAGGTTAAGACTTGCCCACTCCATACTTTTATCCATATCTCTGTGCCTAAAAAAATCAGGGAACTTCGTTGAAAAGAAAGACAAGAACTACACTATTAGCCAAGCGACCAGGAGATTACATTTGCAAGCCTCCTAGCCCATTCTCTCAGGCACAGCTTGTCACTTTCCCCTGCCACACGCCTGTCCACATGTGTGGATGAGTGGATTATCACTAGGCAAAGACAAATTAGTTTCACATCTGAAACTATAAAACGTTTGTTTGCTGGATTACATTCCCCTGTTGTTTTACCAGCAGGGTGACTTGGAAAAGTAAACTAGCATCGGCCCTTTCTATGCCAAATGCAGGAAAAGAGTTAAAATGATGCTTACCAACACTGATGGGGGTCCTTACTGCAACAAACCTGAGTGAGCAATACACTGTTTAAACTACAGTGGTGAGAAAGAAAACTCGGTTCCCTATCCAAAGTGTATTGCACAGCTAGAAGTCCCACCACCTCACGTTTTACACATGCTTCCAGGTAAAGATGGTTGCACCCAATTTCCACCCAGAGTGTACTTGCTAACAGTTTATCTGATTTCTTGAAACCTTAAGTATCATGATATCAGTCTCAGTTTCAAGAACCTGAGTGGCTACGTTACAATGTAAAGTCCCTTCTTATCGAATCCTGTGGAAATCATCCTCTCTGAACTTTACCTTTATTTTAGATGCAGTATTTGTTGGGTGGAATTTATAGTCAGTGTTCGGTGCCCACGTTTTATTTGTCCAATTTTTTAACTTAGCATGAGTTCTTCTGAGATTCACCTCTGCTTAGCTAAGGCAATCATAGAATAAAAACAAATACATAAATAAAAAGGACTTTTTTTCATAGAAATACTGACACAACCTTAACTGGAACGGAGAGAGTCATGCAGCCATAAGAATAAAAGTAGCAAACGTCAGCAATCTGCTTCATAGCAGGAAATAAAATGTATTTTAGTAAAAACATGAGCACTGCTCCAACTGCAATTTTTCACACAGCTGTGATAAAAGAACAATAAAAATGATAAAGCATAACAATTCCTGAGTAAACACACATATAAAATAAAGTGGAAGCTCAGATCTAAAGTGTTTTGTTTTACCTGTAGACGCTAAACATACCATGGCTGATGCTTTAATTTTTTTTAACACCTATCGATTTTGTTCACTTATACAATGTAATGGATGCTAGAGGCTTCCAATAAATATGTTGCATTGAGAAATATTCTCCCTCAGCCTGTGCATTTGACATCTTGTCACTTTGTAACACTACATACTTTTGAATAGGTATCATATCTATTGCCTCTTAATAAGAAAAAAATAGCAAAAGCAGTACCAATGAATATTTTGTATAGAAAAAAATTTTTTTCATTCCCTTAGAACTTATGTAATGCTGTCCCTGCCTCTTAAAAATCTGAGTCTTTCCCAAGGTAATAGAACACTTCTTTAATCATTAGAACAAATGGATGTTTGCCCAACAATGAGAACAGTTATTTTCTAAAATAGAAACATTCCTTCTAGAATGTTCTTCGGGCAAATAAATGATGTGTAAAGCACGTAAACAACAAAATGTACTCAGAACAAGAAAGACGACAATATTTTCCTAAGTATTCATCTATGGCCTTTGGATCAAGGCATGATTAAAGAACAGAGATAGGTCCCAAACTGATTATTTCTCCCTTTGAATAAATAGCTGCTCTCCCACTGACATTAAGTCTGTGAACTCATACACCCAGTAGCCATAAAACACATGCAAACCTGTGGCTCTCACCTAATCTCCTTTACCCTAGACCTGGTACACAGTATTTATTCATTCATTCTTTTTTTTTTTTAACAAACATATATCAAAGCACCTCCAATGGGCAAAGCACTGTAGAGACCTATGACCACCCATATTGTTGTGGCAGAGCTACCTGTTCAACAAAGATCTGGGTTCCTATCCCCTAGTGTCTAGGGAAGCATCTTCTAGCCAGACGCTATATTTCCTGGGCTCTCTTTGCATCTGGCCATGGCCAGGTGACTACAGAGTATAAACAGAAGAGAAGTATAAACTCTTTGGGACCAACCTGGTTAAGAAGCAAATGTTCTCTCTCTAGTCTCTCTTGGCCTTACTTGGCATCCTTGGAAGCCACATGTTGAAGAGGGCAGTGCCTGAGATGGAAAGAGCCTGGTTGCTACAGCACCACACAGAAGACTGCCTGCCAGAGATCACACTGAAATTTTATAAGAGTAAGAATAAACTTCAGCTGTGTTAAACTATTTTGATTTGGGAATTATCTGTTATGATAATCAACACAATCATATATAAGAATCTTTTTCTCAGGAACTTACCTTTAATAAGAGAGATGACTACTTCTAATCTTTTTGGAGAAAAAAATCAGACACATTTATGTAAGATAATAAGGGTGATAAGGCAAGTAACCCCCAATTATATTTTAGAATATCATCAGCATAGTGAGAAAGGGATCTGGGTTTCAAAAAACAGCAGGATCGGGCTTCCCTGGTGGCGCAGTGGTTGAGAGTCCGCCTGCCGATGCGGGGGACGCGGGTTCGTGCCCCGGTCTGGGAGGATCCCACATGCCGCGGAGCGGCTGGGCCCGTGAGCCATGGCCGCTGAGCCTGCGCGTCCGGAGCCTGTCCTCCGCAACGGGAGAGGCCACGGCGGTGAGAGGCCCGCGTAACGCATAAAAAAAAAAAAAAAAAAAAAAAAAAAAAAAAAAAACAGCAGGATCAGTTAAATCTATAGTTATTAGAAAAGGCCTCATGGAGAAAGGGGCCTTTTAACTTGATTTCAAAGGATGGATAGCAGTGTGACAAGTAAGAAACAAAGTTGAAAGGCATTTCAGGCTGAGGGAACTGTGTGATCAAGCAGGGAGGAAATACAGTGCAATGATTTGGGAATACCAAGTGTCTGCATAAAGGATTATAGCCTGCCCAAAAGCAACCATGAAATGGTTAAACAGAACCTCCCAAGTTGCTATAGTTCAGAACTTACTGATAACTTGAGATGTGAATTATAAAACCATGGCTTTGGCCCTGTGGAGGGATCAACACGTATTGGAGGAGGGTCATTTCATCTTAAAAGTTTTTCTCTCCTTCCCAAAAATCCAGGTGCTAGAATGTCTCTATTACCATTGTAGACAATGAGAGAGTGATACAAGGATTTCAAAGATCTGAGAGGTCACAGAACAGAGAGGGACAAAAAGCACATACCCAGTGAGCACCAATGTAAAAATGGAAATAATTGCTCCAGAAATTGACATTTCTCAAGAAGCAAGATGAGACAGAAATCCTCCAGTTCCCAAAATGCGGGCATCTGTAGTGCTGTCAGCAATAATTGGACAAATAATGCTATATTGATTAATTATAAAGCTTTCTTCAACTTTATGAATGAGATTAAAGACTCTGATTTTAAAATTCAAAGAACTGATAAATAAGCATTCTTTCTGAGACTGACATAGTTCACAAAGAGTGACTAGAAAACCTAGATGATGAGAGAAGGGAATAATTATGGCTAAGGAGCTCCCCAACCTTATTTTGAAGGGATTGAAAATTAAGATCAGGAAAAGAATTTGGAAGATGGCAGAGGACTAAGACGTGGAGATCATCTTCCTCCCCACAAATACATCAAAAATATATCTACATGTGGAAAAACTCCTACAGAACACCTACTGAACGCTGGCAGAAGACCTCAGACTTCCCAAAAGGCAAGAAAATCCCCACATATCTGGGTAGGGCAAAAGAAAAAAGGAAAAACAGAAATAAAAGAATAGGGACGGGACCCGCACCTCTGGGAGGGAGCTATGAAGGAGGAAAAGTTTCCACACACTAGAAAGCCCCTTCACTGGTGGAGACGGGGACTGGTAGGGGTAAGCTTCAGAGCCATGGAGGAGAGTGCAGCAACAGGGGGGCAGAGGGCGAAGTGGAGAGATTCCTGCACAGAGGATCGCTGCTGACCAGCACTCACCAGCCTGAGACACTTGTCTGCTCACCCACTAGGGCGGGTAGGGGCTGGGAGCTGAGGCTCGGGCTTTGGAGGTCAGATCGCAGGGAGAGGACTGGGGTTGGCTGCATGAACACAGCCTGAAGGGAGCTAGTGCACCACAGCTAGCCTGGAGGGAGTCCGGGAAAAATTCTGGACCTTACTAAGAGGCAAGAGACCATTGTTTCAGAGTGCACAAGGAGAGGGGAATTCCTTCCCCGCCTGCCAACAGAAGGCAAAGCACTGCCTAAACGAGCTCCAGAGATGGGCACGAGATGCGGCTGTCACCTGGGACACCAGAGACGGGCATGGAACGCTAATGCTACTGCTACAGCCACCAAGAATCCTGTGTGCAAGCACAGGTCACTGCCCACTGTGACCTGTGATAGGGGATTTTCACTATCCTGGGAGCCTGCCAGGGTCCCGTGATCCAGGGACAGCTTCCCCAGGAGAACACACAGAGCACCTCAGGCTGGTGCAACGTCATTCCAGCCTCTGCCACCACAGGATCGCCCTGCACTCCAATTAGAACTACCATACCCCTCCCTCACCCCAGCACGAGTGAGCCAGAGCCCCCTAATAAGCCGATGCTTCAACCCCACACTGATGGGTGGGAACAAAAGCTGAGGACAACCTACACGCAGAGGTGGGGCCAAAACCAAAGCTGAACCCCAGAAGCTGTGTGAACAAAGAAGAGAAACGGAAATTCCTCCATGCAGCCTCAGGAGCAGCGGAATAAATCTCCACAATCAACTTGAGGTACCCTGCATCTGTGGAATACCTGAATAGACAATAAATCAACCCAAAATTGGGGCAGTGGACTTTGGGAGCAACTGTATATTTGGAGTTTGCTGTCTGCAACTGACTTGTTTCTGATTTTTATTTTAGTACAGTTATTAGCACTTGTTATCACTGGTGGATTTGTTTATCGGTTTGGTTATTCTCTTCTTTTTTATTATTTTGTATTTTTTTATTTTAATAACTTTTTTATTATTTTATTTTAATTATTTTATTTCATTTTATTTATTTTTTTTTTCCTTTCTTTTTTACTCCCTTTTCTTCTGAGCCGTGTGGCTGACAGAGTCTTGGAACTCCGGCCTGGTGTCAGGCCTGAGCCTCTGAAGTGGGAGAGCTGAATTCAGGACATTGGACCACCAGAGACCTCCTGGCCCCATGTAATATCAGTCAGCAAGAGCTCTCCCAGAGACCTCTCTCTCAACGCTAAGACCCAGCTCCACTCAATGACCAGAAAGCTCCAGTGCTGGACACCCCATGCCAAACAACTAGCAACACAGGAACACAGCCCTACCCATTAGCAGAGAGGCTGCCTAAAATCATACTAAGTTCACAGACATCACAAAACACACCACCGGACGTGGTCCAGCCCACCACAGAGACAAGATCCACCCTCAGGCACCAGAACACAGGCACCAGTCCCCTGAACCAGGAAGCCTAAACAAGCCACTGTACCAACCTTACCCACTGGGGACAGACACAAAAAACAACAGAAACTACGAACCTGCAGCCAGAGAAAAGGAGACCCCAAACACAGTAAGTTAAGCAAAAGGAGAACACAGAGAAATACGCAGCAGATGAAGGAGCAAGGTAAAAAACCACCAGACCAAACAAATGAAGAGGAAATAGGCAGTCTACCTGAAAAAGAATTCAGAGTAATGTTAGTAAAGACATCCAAAATCTTGGAAATAGAATCTAGAAAATACAAGAAAAGTTTAACAAGGACCTAGAAGAACTAAAGAGCAAACAAACAATGATGAACAACACAATAAATGCAATTAAAAATTCTCTAGAAGGAATCAATAGCAGAATAACTGAGGCTGAAGAATGGATAACTGACCTGGAAGATAAAATAGTGGAAATGACTACCACAGAGCAGAATAAAGAAAAAAGAATGAAAAGAATTGAGGACAGTCTCAAAGACCTCTTGGAAAATATTAAACACACCAACATTCAAATTATAGGGGTCCCAGAAGAAGAAGAGAAAAAGAAAGGGTCGGAGAAAATATTTGAAGAGATTATAGTTAAAAACTTCCCTAATATGGGAAAGGAAATAGTCGATCAGGACCAGGAAGCGCAGAAAGTCCCATACAGGATAAACCCAAGGAGAAACACTACAAGACACATACTAATCAAACTATCAAAAATTAAATACAAAGAAAAAATTAAAATCAGCAAGGGAAAAGCAACAAACAACATACAAGAGAATCTCCATAAGGTTAACAGCTGATCTTTCAGCAGAAACTCTGCAAACCAGAAGGGAGAGGCAGGACATATTTAGAGTGATGAAAGGGAAAAACCTACAACCAAGATTACTCTAGCCGGCAAGGATTTCAATCAGATTAAATGGAGAAATTAAAACCTTTACAGACAATCAAAAGTTAAGAGAATTCAGCACCACAAAACCAGCTTTACAACAAATGCTAAAGGAACTTCTCTAGGCAGGAAACACAAGAGAAGAAAAAGACCTACAAAAACAAACCCAAAACAATTAAGAAAACGGTAATAGGAACATACATATCGATAATTACCTTAAATAAAAATGGGTTAAATGCTCCAACCAAAAGACATACACTGGCTGAACGGATACAAAAAAAAGCATATATATGCTCTCTAGAGGAGACCCACTTCAGACCTACGGACACATACAAACTGAAAGTGAGGGGACAGAAAAAGATATTCCATGCAAATGGAAATCAAAAGAAAGCTGGAGTAGCAATTCTCATATCAGACAAAATAGACTTTAAAACAAAGACTATTATAAGAGACAAGGAAGGACACTATATAATGATCAAGTGATCAATCCAAGAAGAAGATATAACAAATGTAAATATTTATGCATCCAACATAGGAGCACTTCAATACAGAAGGCAAGTGCTAACAGCCATAGAAGGGGAAATTGACAGTAACACAATCATAGTAGGGGACTTTAACACCCCACTTTCACCAACTGACAGATCATCCAAAATGAAAATAAATAAGGAAACACAAGCTTTAAATGATACATTAAATAAGATGGGTTTAACTGATATTTATAGGACATTCCATCCAAAAACAACACAATACACCTTCTTCTCAAGTGCTCATGAAACATTCTCCAGGCTAGATCATATCTTGGGTCACAAATCAAGCCTTGGTTATTTAAGATAATTGAAATTGTATCAAGGAATCTTTTCTGGCCACAACGCTCTGAAATTAGAAATCAGTTACAGGAAAAAAACTGTAAAAAAAAAAAAAACATATGGAGGCTAAACAATATGCTACTAAATAACCAAGAGATCACTGAAGAAATCAAAGAGAAAATCAAAAAATACCTAGAAACAAATGACAATGAACACACAAAGACCCAAAACCTACGGGATACAGCAAAAGCATTTCTAAGAGGGAAGTTTATAGCAAATCAATCCTACCTCAAGAAACAAGAAAAATCTCAAATAAACAACCTAACCTTTCACCTAAAGCAATTAGAGAAAGAACATAAAAACCCCAAAGTTAGTAGAAGGAAAGATGTCAAAAATATCAGATCAGAAATAAGTGAAAAAGAAATGAAGGAAATGATAGCAAAGATCAATAAAACTAAAAGCTGGTTCTTTGAGAAGATAAACAAAATTGATAAACCACTAGCCAGACTCATCAAGAAAAAAGGGAGAAAACTCAAAACAACAGAATTAGAAATGAAAAAGAAGAAATAACAACTGATACTGCAGAAATACAAAGAATCATGAGGGATTACTACAAGCAACTCTATGCCAATAAAATGGACAAGAAGAAAGAAATAGACAAATTCTTAGAAAAGCACAACCTTCTGAAACTGAACCAGGAAGAAATAGAAAATATAAACAGACCAATCACTAGCAATGAAATTGAAAGTGTGATTAAAAATATTCCAACAAACAAAAGCCCAGGACCAGATGGCTTCACAGGCGAATTCTATCAAACATTTAGAGAAGAGCTACCACCTATCCTTCTCAAAGTTTTCCAAGGTATAGCAGAGGGAGGAACACTCCCAAACTCATACTACGAGGCGACTAGTACCCTGATACCAAAACCAGGCAAAGGTGTCACAAAAAAAAGAAATCTACAGGGCTTCCCTGGTGGCGCAGTGGTTGAGAGTCTGCCTGCCAATGCAGGGGACACAGGTTCATGCCCCAGTCCAGGAAGATCCCACATGCCACGGAGCAGCTGGGCCCATAAGCCATGACTGCTGAGCCTGTGTGTCCGGAGCCTGTGCTCCGCAATGGGAGAGGCCACAACAGTGAGAGGCCCGCGTACCGAAAAAAAAAAAAAAAAAAAAAAACCAGCAAACAGAATCCAACAGCACATTAAAAAGATCACACACCATGATCAAGTGGGATTTATCCCAGGAATGCAAGGATGCCTCATTATATGCAAATCAATCAATGTGATACACCATATTAATGAAACAAGCTTTCGAAAAAATTCAACACCCATTTATGATAAAAACTCTCCAGAAAGTAGGCATAGAGGGAACTTACCTCAACATAATAAAGGCCATATATGACAAACCCACAGCCTACGTTGTTCTCAATGGTGAAAAACTGAAACCATTTCCTCTAAAATCAGGAACAAGACAAGGATGCCCACTCTCACCACTATTATTCAACATAGTTTTGGAAGTTTTAGCCACAGCAATCAGAGAAGAAAAAGAAATAAAAGGAATCCAAATCAGAAAAGAAGTAAAGCTGTCACTGTTTGCAGATGACATGATACTATACATAGAGAATCCTAAAGATGTTACCTGAAAACTACTAAAGCTAATCAATGAATTTGGTAAAGTAGCAGGATACAAAATTAATGCACAGAAATCTTTTGCATTCCTATACACTAATGATAAAAAAAATCTGAAAGAGAAATTAAGGTAACACTCCCATTTACCATAGCGACAAAAAGGAATAAAATACCTAGGAATAAACCTACCTAAGGAGACAAAAGACCTGTATGCAGGAATCTATAAGACACTGATGAAAGAAATTAAAGATGATACAAACAGATGGAGAGATATACCATGTTTTTGGATTGGAAGAATCAACATTGTGAAAATGACTATACTACCCAAAGCAATCTACAGATTCAATGAAATCCCTATCAAACTACCAATGGCATTTTTCACAAAAGTAGAAGAAAACATTTCACAATTTGTATGCAAACACAAAAGACCCCAAATAGTCAAAGCAATCTTGAGAAAGAAAAACGGAACTGGAGGAATCAGACTCCCTGACTTTGGACTATACTACAAAGCTATAGTAATCGAGACAGTATGGTACTAGCACAAAAACAGAAATATAGATCAATGAACAGGATAGGAAGCCCAGAAATAAACCCATGCACATATGGTTACCTTAACTTTGATAAAGGAGGCAAGAATATATAATGGAGAAAAGACAACCTCTTCAATAAGTGGTGCTGGGAAAACTGGACAGCTACATGTAAAAGAATGAAATTAGAACACTCCTTAACACCATACACAAAAATAAACTCAAAATGGATTAAAGACCTAAATGTAAGACCAGACACTGTAAAACTCTTAGAGGAAGAACACTCTTTGACATAAATCACAGCAAGATCCTTTTTGACCCACCTCCTAGAGAAAGGGAAATAAAAACAAAAATAAAGAAATGGGACCTAATGAAACTTAAAAGCTTCTGCACAGCAAAGGAAACCATAAACAAGATGAAAAGACAACCCTTGAATGGGAGAAAATATTTGCAAATGAAGCAACTGACAAAGGATTAATCTCCAAAACATACAAGCAGCTCATGCAGCTCAATATCAAAAAGCAAACAACCCAATCCAAAAATGGGCAGAAGATCTATATAGACTTTTCTCCAAAGAAGTTATACACATTGCCAACAAACACACGAAGGAATGCTCAACATCATTAATCACTAATCATTAGAGAAATGCAAATCAAAACTACAGTGAGGTATCACCTCACACCAGTGAGAACAGCCATCATCAAAATATCTACGAACAATAAATGCCAGAGAGGGTGTGGAGAAAAGGGAATACTCTTGCACTGTTGGTGGGAATGTAAATTGATACAGCCACTATGGAGAACAGTATGGAGGTTCCTTAAAAAACTAAAAATAGAACTACCATATGACCCAGGAATCCCACTACTGGGCATATACCATGAAAAAACCATAATTCAGAAAGAGTCATGTACCACACAATGTTCACTGCAGCTCTATTTACAATTGCCAGGACATGGAAGCAACCTAAGTGTCTGTCGACAGATGAATGGATAAAGAAGATGTGGCACATATATACAACGGAATATTACTCAGCCATAAAAAGAAACAAAACTGAGTTATTTGTAGTGTGGTGGATGGACCTAGAGTCTGTCATACACAGTGAAGTAAGTCAGAAAGAGAACAACAAATACCATATACTAACACATATATATGGAATCTAAAAAAAAAAAAAATGGGGGCTTCCCTGGTGGCGCACTGGTTGAGAGTCTGCCTGCCAATGCAGGGGACACGGGTTCGTGCCCCGGTCCGGGAAAATCCCACATGCCGTGGAGCGGCTGGGCCCGTGAGCCATGGCCACTGAGCCTGTGCGTCCAGAGCCACAGAGCTCCGCAATGGGAGAGGCCACAACAGTGAGAAGCCCGCATACCGCAAAAAAAAAAGCTTCTTAGGAGCCTAAGGGCAGGACAGGAATAAAGACGCAGACATAGAGAATGGACTTGAGGACATGGGGAGGCAGAGGGTAAGCTGGGACAAAGTGAGAGAGTAGCATTGACATATATACACTACCAAATGAAAAATAGATAGCTAGTGGGAAGCAGCCGCATAGCACAGGGAGATCAGCTCGGTGTTTTGTGACCACATAAGGGGTGGAATAGCAAGGGTGTGAGGGAGACACAAGAGGGAGGGGATATGGGGATTTATGTGTGCATATAGCTGATTCACTTTGTTATACAGTGGAAACTAACACAACATTGTAAAGCAATTATACTCCAATAAAAATTTAAGAAAAAAAAAAAGAATGCTCATAGAAAGAAAAAAATAAAATTAAGATCAGAACCCTACTATACAATAATTATTCTTCAATGTTTCTTTATGCTTGAGTTGATAATTTAGAAAACTATGAATAATTTTCATTCCACAGTATAAACACACTAATTCTTTACAATGGTTCTTTTAGGAATTTTTTAATTGACAAATGAAGGATTATTCAACAAATGATGTTTATCCAGAAAACACATCTGCACTACATTTTAGTTTACATGAAGAATTGCCCAGTTATAGACAAATGTCCATTGGCAAATAACTTTACTTCTCTGCAAAAGCCCAGATATGTTTTGCCTACAAAAAGAGAGAATATTCTTTCTTCAAGGTCCATTTTGTCAAGGGTGCAGAAGAGACCCACTTTTATGGACTGAATGTTTGTGTCCCACCAAGGTTCATATGTTGAAACTCTACCTCTCATATGATAGTGTTAGGAGGTAGGGCCTTTGGAAGGTAATTAGAAACAGATGAGGTCATGAGGGGAAAGCCCCCATAAATAGGATTAGTGCCCTTATAAGAGTCAGGAGAGAATTGGCTTCCAGCCTGTGCTCTCTGCAATGCGAGGACACTCTGAGAAGTCAGCAGTCTGCAACCTGGAAGAGGGTTCTCACCAGAACTCGACCACGCCGACACCCTGATCTCAGACTTCCAGCCTCCAGAACTGTGATAAATAAATTTCTGCTTTGGTGTTTTGTTATAGTGGCCGGAACTAAGACACCTATCCAAATTTAAACCAGTTCCTACTGCCTCCTCTTTAGAAGTTTGAACACAGAGTCTGACTCTATAAAAAGAAAAATGTTTCCTTGCTTTTGTTTGCCTGTTTAAAGACATGCATAGTTTTCAAACTTTTTTACAAACATTAGGTGTCCTAATGTTCTGTGTTGTCTGTTCAGCTTCTCTTGGGCTAGGGAATAGAAGTCAGAGGCTCATTTCCAAGAGAGCACTGTGTGAAAAAAAGAAAACGGTGAAGAAAAGGTGTGGAGTGAGCAAATGAAGCAAGCTAAACAGTTTCCTTCAACAGCTTGCCAGCAGCTCCGTGTGCCCAGGACTGACCATGCCAGTCCCGAGTGCATCCTTCCTTGCTGTCCCCACTTCTTTTCCCATTATCTTGCTTCTTCCCACCCTGTACTACAATAATTTACAAGAAGAGAAGTTTAGATAAATGTATTTATGCTTTAAAAAGAAATTTTCATTTAAATTGATGCGAACGTCAAAGGAAGACAAAAATATCCCTTCTACACAGATGAGTAGCTCTTTTTCCTCTTAAAATATTTTTTCAGAAAGTCTAAAATATGTGAGGCTGGAGATTCTTTTAGATAGCAAAGAAAGGAGATGTACTCTGTGCATGAATAAGGAAATTTTTCTGAAACCTCACTTCTTTCTATAATGGAAAGCAGCTGGAAAACAAATTAGCACAATGCATTTTCTTAAGAACATTTTCCTTGAAAAAAAAATAATAACTTAATTCAAAGACCTAAGCCTGAATCAAATTTTCTCTTTGATAATCTCTAATTTCACATGCTTCCCTGGGACTTCTCTCCTATCTGAACCACCTTCCCAGGTTCATCCTCCATGGCATCATGAGAGGGGGCTACATAAAAATATAGCCTTTATAGCACCATTCCCTGGTTAAATTAACTCAACGGTACCTAACGCCAGCTTTAGGAAAGCATACAACTCACATCATTATCTCTTTTCTTTTTAATTTGCCAACCTCATTTGCTCTCTCTGACCTCCTTATACTCCAGCAGTAATGACTTACTTTGATCCATATTAACATACCATAGCGTTTCATGCACACCATTTATTTGCTCATTCTCTTTGCTTTGAGTGGAATGAGGCTTTCTTCCTCTGTTTACTTGGTGAGCTCCTATTGATCTTCCAAACCCTTTGTATCAGTCAGAGTTGAATTTGGCAAACAGAATTCACTCCAGGTATGTCAGACAGGAAGGCATTTAATGCAGGGAATGAAATGCCAAGGAAACTGTTGAAAGGATTAGAGGAACACAAGTCAGGGCCACCAATAAGCTTTCAGCTCACAACACTGCAGGTATGATCCAGAAATTGGGAGCTGCTGCTGACAGTCAGAGGTCAGAAAGCTATAAGAACTACTGCCTATGTCACAGCTGCCCCCACAGTCAAGGGTGATGACTTGGCAGTGAAACAAGGAGTCTGATCACTATAAAAAACAATGTTTGCTGGATCTTTGTATGTCAGCTGCCACCACTGCCAAAGGAAAAATGACTCCATTCTCTCCTGCTTTGCAAATTTTTCACTAGAGCATTTCACTGTACTTTTTAGCCTTCCAACCGCTATAGGGTATAGGGACAGTGAAGAGGAGGAAACAGGTGCTGAGTATCAGTAGATAATAACAGGAATTGTATCCTCTGTCAAGCTCTTCTTTGGACCCTCCACCCCTAAGAGTCTTGGTTAATCATTCCCTCCACCATATTACCTCTGTTTTTTATTAAGCATGTTCTTCTATTATCTTAGTAGTCCTACCATCTTACAAAATTTGGGGAAACATATATAGTTCATATATTATAAATACCTGATAATTATTTTATTCATCTTTTTAAAATCCCAAGTGCCTAGCATAGTCTCTGGCACATAATATGTATCCATATTTTATTTCAAATATTATTAAGTAGCACTTTAATTTACAAAAAATATTAACTTTGAAAAGTGAGATTTTCAATTTCAGTCTCCTCTTCAGTAGACTCAAAAAATACAGAGTTGGAAGGTGGCGACACTGAACTCTCTTGAGATTTCAGTAAATTCTCCTTTTCATAGAAGAATAATGTCTTAGGATGTTATTCAATTAAAAGGAAAATTTGAGGATGCGTTGGTTCTAGTAGATATTTTACTCATTGTACTGTCCAGTGATCAATTTGCTCTTCCCAACAAAGGATACAGAATCAGGCATTTTATTGCACTTATTTAAAGTATAGTTCATTTATGCATTGGGTTAAATAACCTCTGTGCATGCTTATAAGCCTCACAAGTAAAAACACAGCAAGCAATTTGAATCTATGTTCTAATATAGATTAAATATCAAAAGAATATTCAAATAAGATTTAGAATATATTTTTATATTCCACTCACAATAATTTCTTTATTAGAGTGTGGTGGGTAAGGAAGAATGTCTATGTCTAGCTTCCCACACCTCTGGAGTGGGGCAGATTGACTTTCACAATGCAGCCTAAGTCCTGTGATTCTAAACCACAAGTCATAGATTAAGCAAAAAAATCCTAAAGACATACAATATTCCTCTGGACTCCATACAAACACCCAGTTGTCCACTGGAGACTTGATTTAAGGGAAAACTAAGATATAATAAAACTAGCAATGTCTTTTTAAATACTAAGCTAGTAATGTTTTACTTAAAATTATGTCACATACTAAGAGAATATTATATGGTCCAAGATGAATTTACCTTTTAGTTTCACTTAAATTCAGTAATAAAAATCAAAAGTAAAATGAGACTACTTGAGAGAAAAATTAAGAGCAGACACTGCAGTTATCAGTAAAGAAATTAACTACAGAGGATATAACTTTCTCCATTAGTTCTTAGGTAATTTTAAGTGCTTCCCTTGACCTTTACAAATGAAGGCAATGAGGTACCTAGAGCTTGTGTTGAGAATACCAAAGAAGCAGAATTCATCAGTGTTATGGTCTAGATGTTTGTGTCCACCCAAAATTCATATATTGAAACCCTAACCCCCAGTGTGGCTGTATTTGGAGACAGGGCCTCTAAGGAAGTAATTAAGGTTAAATAAGGTCATGGGGGCAGTGGGGTGGGGGAGGGGAGAGGCTGATCTGATTGGATTAGTGTCCTTATAAGAAGAGACACCAGAGAGCTCAATCTTTCTCTTCCTGCATCACAGCCAGATGAGGACACAGTAAGAAGGCAGCCATCTGCAAGCCAGGAAGAGAGTCCTCTTCAAAACCAACTAAGCAGACACCATGATCTCAAACTTCCAGCTTCCAGAACTGTCATAAAATACATTTCTGCAGTGGTTGAGAGTCCGCCTGCCGATGCAGGGGACACGGGTTCGTGCCCCCGTCCAGGAAGATCCCACATGCCGCGGAGCGGCTGGGCCCGTGAGCCATGGCCGCCGAGCCTGCGCGTCCGGAGCCTGTGCTCAGCAACGGGAGAGGCCACAGCAGTGAGAGGCCCGCGTACCGCAAAAAAAAAAAAAAAAAAAAAAAAAAAAAAAAAAATACATTTCTGTTGTTTAAAACAGCCAGTCTGTGGTATACAGTTATTGCAGCTTAAGCAGACTAATAGAATCAGCAAGCCAACTAAGATCCTTCTCCACTCCTGCTGTCACCTACACACATATCGCACCTTCACTGAAAAACTGAAGGCCTCAGTAACAGCATAGGAAAAACAGGTGAAAAGTACTAAAGTTCTTACACACTGCTATTAAGGAAAGTACCAAACACACACTTTCTCCTTCTGACATTTCTCACTTAAGGCTACTCCTGATACAGATATTTATATGGATAAAATTAATGTTACACTGATTTCACATGCATAACAATGTTGCAATAAGACCACCACAGTGTGATTTAGCCACCCAGGAAAACCCTGGGCCATACATCTTTGTTTAGAGCACTGGATTACAAAAATAGAAATGGGATTCTAGGTTCACGAGAACACAAATCCCACCACATATTTGTAATTATTTTCTGTATATAATGTGTTTAAAATTGTTCTAAATCTTGGCATTGGAATTGACCATAAGAAGTAACACCTTTCAAGTCATTTAATTAGAAGCTAAACCTAAGAGGTAGAAACATTCTCACCATTAAGCAAATTAATACTTGAAGGCATTGGACCCACCATTACCTGGAAAAAGAATAATTTTGGTGTAACTAGTAAAGGCTATATCCCAATTAAATTGGTGTCCACACCCTGTCTACCTTCTGTCAAATTTTTGGCCACTTATAAGGACTGCTCTCAGACCTAAGCTATGATCGAAAGTTTAAAACTCTAAATTCAGAAATACCTTTAAATGATGATAAATATTGTGCTGGTTGTAAAGCTCTTATCTCTCAGCTCCAAGTCTATAATTCTATACTCTTGTAACCCTGAGGCTAAGACTGTGAAAACTACTTTTGTCCTTTGTCAGCTTGCTCCCTGTTTGGTGCAGCCAGTAGTGGTATTCTCTGGGACAGACTGGAAGGCAGGAGAAGGGGAAAGGGAATCATTCCTTCCTGTTCCTCTCTCTGTTACCTAGTACTGGCTCTTCATCCCAACAGCAGCCATTGGCATTCCTGGAACTGGCTTCATTGCACCCTTCTCAGATGACCTGCAGTACATGGGTCATGACCCCTGTTCAGTAATCTGAGCCCCAATGTACAGAGTCTGTAGTCTTCTAGATTCAGAAAATCCTAACCTCTTTTTTTGTATGCTCCAGCCATTTGGATGGTAGCTACTTTCTAGAGTTGTTATGGCTGGACTTTCTCATTTTGCTCTTTCAGCTTTACTTAACCAATCCCCTAGATTAGACTTTCTTTGTTGCAATACCTAGTGTGGTTCCTGTTTTCCTGACTGGACCTTCACCAATACATATATGGAAAATGACATTTAAATTTTAGGAAGGTGCACTCAAGGAAAACTTATTTCACATTCCAACTGCATTATCCAATATCCAAAACCATCTCAAGCACAAATGGATTATGTACATAAAAGACTACTTTCCTTTAGAATCATATTTTGCCTATACAGTTCAAACAAGCATAGGTCTGGGGATTTTCTAGACAGAGGTGGAATTAAACCATATATTTCATTCAGTACATGAAACAGTTAACTCTGGTGGCAATGCCTAAAAAAGAGTAAAAGCAAAGGAGACTTTTACTTTTGACTTTTGACATTGACTAATTTTTTTACTGAGCATTTTTCTTCTGCATTTTACCTTTTTAGAACTTCATGCTCTTGAGGCGGTTTTCTGTTTTCTTACACGGTTATTGATAGGATTACCAGCACAGTCATGTTAATTGCCTAACACAGTCTCTGGCACACAGTAGGTAACCAATAGTAGGCAGACATTAACTGACCAATACTGGCCTCAAGTTTCTCCTCTCTGAGATGGTGAAAATAATGAACTACTATGGTTCAAGCCATGCAGCAGTCTGGTCCAGGTCTTCTTCGTATTGACTGTCCCTGCCTTCACGAACGTAACACAAGCTTATGCTTTGACCCACATAGTGCAGGAGAACACTGGGGTCATCCTTACAGAACACGGGTCATGCCACCAAAAGTGGTTTCAAACTAAAATAACAAATCTTTTATGTATATTTATCAAACACAGTGGAAAAGAAAGAGGATCCTATCAACATCTTTTTTATCACCATTTTCCTCTTCCACTTCTGCTCTCATGTAAGGATTGTGCTCCAATCCACTCCTGCCCCACAACAACAACAAAAAAACTTCTTCCTGAAGTGTCTGTCTAGTTTCCCTTTTCTTCCTGATTCTCCATCACAAAATCTCAAATACTGACTGTCCAACATAACACATTTTGGAAAGCCTAGGTGGGGAAAAAATTGAGCAAGTCAAGCCAGAATGTATTTGAAGTGAGTGGGGAGAAGAAATTCAAGGAACTTATACCAGATAACTTACATCCTTCTGTTCTTGTTAACCCTGCGTAGGTTGCATGGTGCTAAAGTTCTGTGCTTCTGTAGATTGAGGGTTCCAAATGCATCTGTCCCTTATAACAGTGATATCCTCTCTCCAGAAGCAACATTTTTCTAGCACTAACAAGACAGAATGGGGATTTAGAACTTATTTTTGTGAAGAAAGTTACATCTGTTTAGAGTGGTAGCTTCCATTTGTGTGGCTCCATGGCACCTCCATGTACCACTGTAACATCTTCTGCCATCTTCCCAGGCAGTAAGTCACGAAAGATATTACTGTTTGTTCACTTCACACTCAGCATTCTGTGAGTCACATTAGCTTAAATACACAGACTTAAGAATCAGGAGACAGAGTTATAATTGATTTTTTTGTCAACAAATTCATGATAATTTGTAGGAAACGGTATTTGTGCTCAGTTTCACCGTGAAGACTAAAAACGGAAAAAATTGCGTCTTCCACCTTTCACTAAATCACATATGAGAAATATCTAAAGTATATACAGTATGAAACACAGAGTGCACATACATTAAGTAGTCATTGGTTTCTTGCTTGAAATATAAGGCAAAAGTATATGGAATGTAAAGTATGGTAGAAAGAGTAAAATTCGTAGCTGTTGAGGTGAAATAAGCAACATCATTCCCAAGAGAAATGAACATGTCAAATAACCAAGAAAGAGGGCAGAGATATTATTACAGGAAGAAAAGGGGAGAAAGCACTGAAACTAAAATGTTGAATGCAAAGACACCTAAGAATAATGAAGAGGAAAAGGTTCTAATGTAGCATTGCCAGAGTAGGAGGTTTAACAGCTTTTTGTCATTTTACTTTTAACCTTTTATTGAATTACCTGTAGAAAGTTCTTATCCCAAAACAGATTAAAAAAATAATTTGTACACAAATCAAACCCATGGCAGTCTATGTCACCATCTCCAAATTCTAAGAGTCAATCTCTCCTTTTTTTTTTTTTTTTGCGGTACGCGGGCCTCTCACTGTTGTGGCCTCTCCCGTTGTGGAGCACAGGCCCCGGACGCGCAGGCTCAGCGGCCACGACTCACGGGCCCAGCCGCTCCGTGGCATGTGGGATCTTCCTGGACGGGGGCACGAACCCGTGTCCCCTGCATCGGCAGGCAGACTCTCAACCAGTGCACCACCGGGGAAGCCCCAATCTCTTCTTTTAAGAAAGAAAAACAAAATGCATCACAGCCCCTTCTGATAATCTCATACATTGGGTCATTTTTATTTTACTTTATTTTACTCTGTTTTGTTTTCATGTGAAAGTTTCTCACCAAAATTAATCACAGGACATTGTCCAGGTATATTTTAGTTCTCTCTGAAGGGATGAAACAACCAACCCATAATAAGGCTTGGTCAAGGCCAAGCATAGCTACAAATGCTATGGCATACTTTGGAAAGCCACCTCAATCCTTGTCATTGCTCACAGACAGTGATAAAGTACAAAAACACCGCTGAGTGATAGCTAGTTACTGCATCACTCTTTACTGCAGAATGCTGTCCTTCATCAGTGTCGGTCTCAAATCAATTGGTTAGGACACAGCCCCAGTTATAAGCTCCCTTTTGCTTTCTGATTCACTGTATTACAACAATTCTGATTGTTTGTTTGCCCCTCCACCTTGATTTGCAAGATGGAACTGCAAAAATCAGTGGGAAACTTCAACTTACGCACAACTTGCTGGAAATCATTTCTTTGATGCTGATGTAGTGTCAGTGAAAATGATGGTTTTAAAAAAAAAAAATACTACTTACTTCAGAGAAAAAAGAAATACCCTCAAGAGCTATGTTCAAGTACAATAGAAAGGTTGAATTATTGAAATTCTTTTGTAGATAACCTGAGAGATAGTGGAAGAATATTTATAAATCAGGCCTTAGAAAAGTGCTAATAACCTCAGCACTGTCTCACAGTGTATGATTATGAAACTCTAACTTTTAAAAGGAAAAATAAAAGCACTGAGAGCTTATTAACGACAGTAAGAAGCAATACTGGTACTTAGAATTTAACAAACCAAAGGCAAATCCAAGCCTTGAAATCCATCCCAGGCAATAACCATCAATTGGTTAAGAAAGGCATCACCAAAGTTCTAGACCCATGTCAGAGGCACACCACAAAGGGATACCCATTGTCCAACTGCCACTCTCCCTAAATCCCTTCCTCAACTCCTACTGCAGCCTATGCCACAACGTGAGGGTCCTGTTGCTTGGTATCACCATTATCTACCTAGGATTGATTCTGAGTCAACAAAATTTTATTCAGGAGATTCCTGCAGACCGATTTCACTGAAGAACATTACTCCAGTTGGGTTAAAAGTAGAAAAGATGCTTTTATTCATTCTGTATGACGCCAAACAAGAAAGAGAGCAATGCTGAGTCCAGGAAACCACACCTAGGATAGGGAAACATTGCCATTGAGCAAAAAACTATGGCAGGCAAATTTTGAACATCTGAATTTTTGTTCCTCCCCCTATCTTTTCCCCCTCCCCTTCCCCAACTCAAAGAGAAAGTGGAGCCTGTACTTCTTTACCTCAGGGAAGATATGTGGCAGGGATTCTTTGAAAAAAGTAAGACCAACGGAGAAAAGAGAAACTTACAAGAAGTGGTAGAACTGTCTCTGAAACTAACAAGAAAGGTTCTCCAAAGTGGGAAAAAGAGAAGTCAGGGGATGCCTCCAGAGATGGAAACCTGTTCACCGCTCACTAAAAATGTGGCAGGACCTCAGAGGGAAAGGCTAGTTGGTACAGGTTGTGGGGTTCAGTCTTGGTACAAAAGAACAAAGAAAAGAGCAGAAGCACCCATCTCCTGTGCCAACTGTGGCAACAACGGTCATCCAACCTTTTTCAAGTTTCCCACCAGAACTCATGGATAGCAGTGAGGGCTTTATGGCGGCAGCACCTCGAGGGGAAACCATGCAGCTCCTGTCAAGATGAGGGCAAAAATGCAGATAACATGTTCTTTCATGACTCCTGTGACCAAGATTTTTCACATGGAGTGTAGTGATCCGCTGCTCACTGGGATGCCAAAAGGCATGTGGCCGTGTCAAATATGTCAACCTAGGGGAAAAGGACAAAAATTTCTACAGAAGGTGGCACAGATAAAACAACACTATACTAATCCATTAGGACATTAAAAAAAAAAAAGCAGGTTAAAGAAACAGAACATGGTATCAAAAGTTGCCTTCAGCAAAGTTCAAAGAGGCCCTGGAAGGGGTCAGACACATAATATCACTCTCTCCAGCCAATCAGCATCGTCGTCAGAAGAAAGATATCTAGACTGATGAGGCAGCTTGGACGTCCACCGAGATGCCAACGTTCCCTTGAAGTTCAAAAAGAAAAGGAAAGGCCTCATAGATGGCCTGACCAAATTCTGTGCCCCTTCCCCCGATGGTCAGAAACCTGGAGAGGGAGTGGTAGACTACTCTAAGCAACAGAGAATCAGGAAAAGGGGCAACAGAAAATCAAGAACATCAGATTGGCCCACAGACCATCAGGATGACAGGGATGGCAAACAAGAAAGAGAGAAATGTCTTCTGGGGAGCCAAGAAATCATGACTGAGAAAAATATGGTATTGTTTCATGATATCCAGGAGCAAGCACTGCAGGTAAATTTGGATATTCAGATTGGACAAGCAAACAATTTGCTCATGGATGAGAAACAGAGGATTAATTATATTGTGGGTAAAGCAGTAGCAGCAATTTATCTATCTAATCTGATCTGTGAATCAGTGTGGGTTGTGCGTATACAAAGTTCTGCTGGTTAAGATGTTCCTTTCAAACCCATGATAACTGCTTTGGCTTTGCAAATAAACTCACTGCCTTGACTACCAGTATCAAATGAGCTTGGTTTCTTTATTTTCTGTCTTATAAGTTCAGTAAATGTGTTTCTCAGTTAAAAAAAAAAAATTATGGCAGGACCTCAGATGGGAAAGCCAACTGGTACAGGTTGTGGGGTAAGGTGCCATACCTGAGAACATCATACACCAAGGTGGGCACTGAAGCAGGAGAGAAGTGGAGGGGAAGGCAGGAAGGGCTCGGTAGATGGAGATAATACTTTCTCTGTTAGCACACAGGTGAAAAACCAATACAGTCACAATTATCCTTCACAAAGCCTTTAATTGCCCAATAGGTCCAGTCTGCAAACATAATCTCTCAGTAAATCCAAATCAGACAGCTTGGGACTTCCCTTGTGGCGCAGTGGTTAAGAATACACCTGCTAATGCAGGGGACATGGGTTCCAGCACTGGTCCGGGAAGATCCCACATGCTGCAGAGCAACTAAGCCCATGCACCCCAACTACTGAGCCTGCACTCTAGAGCCTGTGAGCCACAACTACTGAGCCCATGTGCCACAATTACTGAAGTCTGTACACCTAGAGCCCATGCTCCACGAGAAGCCACTGCAATGAGAAGCCTGTGCACTGCCACAGAGTAGCCCCCGCTCACCACAACTAGAGAAAAGCCCGTGCACAGCAAAGAAGACCCAATGCAGCCAAAAATAAATAAACAGATAAATTAAAAACAAATCAGACAGCTTTCTTCCAACACTGGAACAGATCATGATTTCTTCCACGGAGCCCCAGATTAAGGACCTGGACTGCAGCAAGGGGTGATGTTGTACAAAAAACACCCATCCAATGCACCTTCAGCTCATCTAGGTGCTCACACTTGGGAAACTGAAACTGACTGATAAAGCAGCAGAGATACAACCTCCATTTCACTCTCACTCCCAGTGTCACCTTCTTGAGTTCCACAGAATTGAGGAGAATGGTTTATCTCACCTTTTCTCTGACAAGAGAGAGTTGAATTTTACTGAACTACATAAAAGACTCCGAATGGATTAAAAGATAAATCCAGTAAGCAAGAACCTCAGTGGGGAGAAAACTTCCCAAATAACCTATGTGATCGTATGGTTATTATGGGATATGCAGAATCATGGGTCATGTTTTTGTGCAGAAAGTAGAGAAGAAGGTTGAGAATTTGGAAGTGATTACAGCTCAGAGACAGAATATGTTAAGAAGGGAATGATCTTTAGAGCTAAACTGACTTAAGGTCAAATGGTAGATCTCAGTTCCCCTGTGTTCCATATGTGATTCAGGTGAGTTACTTAATCTCTTTGCTCCTCACTTACCTTACCTGTGACAATGAAATAATGAGGCAGAGGGATGTGGGAAGGGGGATGCAGACCAGTAACAAATTTGAAAATACACAAACTAAACAAAATTGATAAACCGTTAGCCAGGTTTATCAAGAAAAAAAAGGGAGAAAACTCAAATCAATAGAATTGGAAATGAAAAAGGAGAAGTAACAACTGACACTGCAGAAATACAAAGGATCATGAGAGCTCTACAAGCAACTACATGCCAATAAAATGGACAACCTGGAAGAAATGGACAAATTATTAGAAAAGCACAACCTTCCAAGACTGAACCAGGAAGAAATAGAAAATATAAACAGACCAATCAATTTCACTGAAATTGAAACTGAGATCAAAAATCTTCCAACAAACAAAAGCCCAGGACCAGATGGCTTCACAGGGGAATTCTATCAAACATTTAGAGAAGAGCTAACACCTATCCTTCTCAAACTCTTCCAAAATTTAGTAGAGGGAGTAACACTCCCAATCTCATTCTATGAGGCCACCATCACCCTGATACCAAAACCAGACACAGATGTCACAAAGAAAGAATACTACAGGCCACTATCACTGATGAACATAGATGCAAAAATCCTCAATAAAATACTAGCAAACAGCATCCAACAGCACATTAAAAGGATCATACACCATGATCAAGTGGGGTTTATCCCAGGGATGCAAGGATTCTTCAATATACGCACATCAATCAATGTGATAAACCATATTAACAAACTGAAGGAGAAAAACCATATGATCATCTCAATAGATACAGAAAAGGCTTTCGACAAAATTCAACACCCATTTATGATAAAAACCCTGCAGAAAGTAGGCATAGAGGGAACTTACCTCAACATAATAAAGGCCATATATGACAAACCCACAGCCAACATCATCCTCAATGGTGAGAAACTGAAACCATTTCCACTAAAATAAGGAACAAGACAAGGTTGCCCACTCTCACCACTATTATTCAACATTGTTTTGGAAGATTTAGCCACAGCAATCAGAGAAAATAAAGAAATAAAAGGAATCCAAATTGGAAAAGAAGAAGCAAAGATGTCAGTGTTTGCAGATGACATGATACTATACATAGAGAATCCTAAAGATGCTACCAGAAAACTACTAGAGCTAATCAATGAATTTGGTAAAGTAGCAGGATACAAAATTAATGCACAGAAATCTCTTGTATTCCTATGCATTAATGATGAAAAATCTGAAAGAGAATTTAAGGAAACACCCCATTTACCATTGCAACAAAAAGAATAAAATACATAGGCATAAACCTACCTAAGGAGACAAAAGACCTGTATGCAGGAATCTATAAGACACTGATGAAAGAAATTAAAGATGATACAAACAGATAGAGAGATATACCATGTTCTTGGATTGGAAGAATCAACATTGTGAAAATGACTATATTACCCAAAGCAATCTACAGATTCATTGCAATCCCTGTCAAACAACCAATGGCATTTTTCACAGGACTAGAACAAAAAATTTCACAATTTGTATGGAAACAAAAAAGACCCCAAATAGCCAAAGCAATCTTGAGAAACAAAAATGGAGCTGCAGGAATCCAACTGCCTGACTTCAGACTGTACTACAAAGCTACAGTAATCAAGACAGTATGGTACTGGCACAAAAACATAAATCTAGATCAATGGAACAGGATAGAAAGCCCAGAGATAAACCCATGCATATATGGTCACCTTATTTTTGATAAAGGAGGCAAGAATACAAAATGGAGAAAAGACAGCCTCTTCAATAAGTGGTGCTGGGAAAACTGTACAGGTACATGTAAAAGAATGAAATTAGAACACCTCCTAACACCATACACAAAAATAAACTCAAAATGGGTTAAAGACCTAAATGTAAGTCCAGACACTATCAAACTCTTAAGAGGAAAACATAGGCAGAACACTCTATGACATAAATCACAGCAAGATCCTTTTTGATCCACCTCCTAGAGAATTGGAAATAAACACAAAAATAAACAAATGGGACCTACTGAAACTTAAAACTTTGCTTTTGCACAGCAAAGGAAAACATAAACAAGACGAAAAGACAGCCTTCAGAATGGGAGAAAATATTTGAATTGAAGAAACTGACAAAGGATTAATCTCCAAAATTTACAAGCAGCTCATGCAGCTCAGTATCAGCAAAAACAAACAACCCAATACAAAAATGGGCAGAAGGGGCTTCCCTGGTGGCGCAGTGGTTGAGAGTCCACCTGCTGATGCAGGGGACACGGGTTCGTGCCCCAGTCCGGGAAGATCCCACATGCCGCGGAGCGCCTGGGCCCGTGAGCCATGGCCGCTGAGCCTGCGCGTCCGGAGCCTGTGCTCCGCAACGGGAGAGGCCATAACAGTGAGAGGCCCGCGTACCGAAAAAAAAAAAAAAATGGGCAGAAGGCCTAAATAGACATTTCTCCAAAGAAGATATACAGATTGCCAACAAACATATGAAAGGATGCTCAACATCACTAAACATTAGAGAAATGCAAATCAAAACTACGAGGTAGGGCTTCCCTGGTGGCGCAGTGGTTGAGAGTCCGCCTGCCGATGCAGGGGACATGGGTTCGTGCCCCGGTCCGGGAAGATCCCACGTGCCGCAGAGCGGCTAGGCCCGTGAGCCATGGCCGCTGAGCCTGCGTGTCCAGAGCCTGTGCTCCACGATGGGAGAGGCCACAACAGTGAGAGGCCTGCGTACCACAAAAAACAAAACAAAACAAAACAAAACAAAACTACGAGGTAACACCTCACACTGGTCAGAATGGCCATCATGAAAAAAATCTACAAACAATAAGTGCTGGAGAGGGTGTTGGGAAAAGGGGACCCTCTTGCACTGTTGGTGGGAATGTAAATTGATACAGCCACTATGGAGAAAAGTATGGAGGTTCCTTAAAAATCTAAAAATAGAACTACCATATGACCCAGCTATCCCACTACTGGGCATATACCCTGAGAAAACCATAATTCAAAAAGAGTCATGTACCACAATGTTCACTGCAGCACTATTTACAATAGCCAGGACATGGAAGCCTAAGTGTCCACCGACAGATGAATGGATAAAGAAGATGTGGCACATATATACAATAGAATATTACTCAGCCATAAAAAGAAACGAAATTGAGTTATTTGTAGTGAGGTGGATGGACCTAGAGTCTGCCATACAGAGTGAAGTCAGTCAGAAAGAGAAAATTAAATACCGTATGCTAACACATATATATGGAATCTTAAAAAAAAAAAAAAAAAAGGGGCTCTGAAGAACCCAGGGCTGGACAGGAATAAAGATGCAGAGAATGGACTTGAGGACACGGGCGGGGGAAGGGTAAGCTGGGATGAACTGAGAGAGTGGCATGAAAATATATACACTACCAAATGTAAAAGAGATAGCTAGTGGGAAGCTGCCGCAGAGCACAGGGAGATCAGCTCGGTGCTTTGTGACCACCTAGAGGGGAGGGATAAGGAGGGTGTGAGGGAGATGCAAGAGGGAGGAGATATGGGGATATATGTATATGTATAGCTGATTCACTTTGTTATACAGCAGAAACTAACACACCGTTGTAAAGCAATTATACTCTAATAAAGGTGTTAACAAAAAAAAGAAAATACACGAACTATATACCATAGCTTAATCCCTGGAATGTATCAACTGTTGCTGTTTTTCCACAGTACTCTCCCCTCAGCAACTATTTCACTGATATTCTTTTTTTATTGAAATTCAGAGAATGTCATTTTAATTTTCTAATGCTTGCTATAATGCTTGCAATGACTTAGGCTCCATGAAGAATTTATAAAATCTTGTTATACTTTCAAGTCATTTTATATCAAAATTTTTAATTCATTTTCTTCAAAAACTTCGCAAAACCTCTTAGCTGGTAGCTATAAAGCAAATAAAAGAGGCACGGAACAAAGTAATTCAATAAAAATTGGATTTACTTTCAAAAAAGAAAGGTTTTAATCTTCCTTAATTGGCCCTAAGATGTAGATAATTTCCAAGGACATTTTATAGACTAAAAGATCACAGTCAAGTCTTTCCTTAGAGTAATCACGATTTGATGATCCTTTAGAAGAACAGGAATCATTAAAAACAGCAAAGAGAAAGAAGTTATTAGATATGGAAGATCAAGGTCTCCAATATATTAAAATAAGCAATGAAGGCCTACAGATTCCAGCAAGCGGAAGATAACATTTTCACTGCACATTTCTTTAAAAGAAGATAAAGATCATTGAATCAATGTATCATTGAAGAGATTATTATTTTTTACAAGCTGAAGGTTGGTGTAGGTCATTCCCACTAAGCAAACAGAACTTGTTAATTTAATCCGACAGACTTGGCAGTGAAACCAAACAGGAATTTAATCAGCAGGAGAAGGTGGTGAGCTTCTCTGAAAATTGAATGATCGCTGTGCAAACAGTAAATATCATTATGGAAGAGCGAGGAAAGAAAAAGAGCACCCCTCTCATGGTTTTCATTGAGTTCATCAAACATAATAAATGATTCCAAATAAACCATTTCTAGGACTGCAACAGACTTAATGTGACTTTTACTAGAAAGTTAAAATTTATAGTTTTCCAGTCTCTCACCTTAAATACTGTTTTTAAGCTGCAAGGCTAGAAAATGAAGGATTAAGTGTCTCATATTCCAAGACAGCAGCTGACTTTTCAGTTTCTCATCTCAATGTGTCAGTGCTCTGATGCCAACGTGAAGGCTTGTTAGCACAGAGACTAATACAGAGACAAGGCTAAGATGTAACGTTAGGTATTTTAGTTCAACATTAATTGCTTTAATCATCCTCAAAAGTACGAGCATTTTTAAAGGATGTATATTGTTGCCAAAGGATAAATAAAACTGACTTACTCCCTCCCCAATTCCTTGCACTTAAATGAAATTACCATCAAAGCTTATTCAGAATCTTTCCCACTTCCTGTTACCACAGTTTTCAACTTCGCCTTGTCCTTCTTTCTTTCCTTCTCATTTCAGTCTCTACTCTACTTTATTTACAGGTTCTCCTTATTTCTAGTCTAGTCTCCTTGAAACCCTGTTTTGAAAGCATAACCTTTTGGAAGTCTCATGTTGAATAGGGCATGTAAGTATACAGTATATCCAAAACAAACAAAAAAAAACTGTCTCAGTGGTGTTTTTTCTCTCTAGCTATGAAAACATAGTGTTTTCATTAAGCCAGTAAATTCATTATCTCGTGGAACCTCAATAAACTAATGTCAATTTGTGTTTCCCAAGAGTGACTAACAAAAATAAATCATGTGATAAGTGGCCAAAAAAGACATGGAAGATAATTTTAATGCTCAGTTATTAAAAGTAAGTGATAAACTTATTTAGAAACTCTAGAAGAAGGTTCTCTAGCTTCATGGAAAACTAGACCAAGAGATAATGAGATAATGAAGAACCATATTATGTTAAGCTACTGAGAAGAAAGAGAATGACTGGAAAAAATCAGGAACTACTATTTCAAAGGTGTGTAGTAAGGGGATAGATTGAAAATCTTTAGGGGAAAAGGAGTGACACTTTTTCATAATTTTCTGTCTAGAAATGGACAGTTAGATACATGCTCATTTGTTTCTAGCACAGTTTTTATACTGTCTTGAATCACTTATCTCCATATTTCATCACCCAAAGGAACAGAATATACTCTTTTTTATGTGTCTACACTTGCACCGTCATCTCTTCACAGTTATCATTTATACAGTGTATGTCGTTTATACAGTGTTTGTCATTTATACAGTGGTAGACTGTATAAATCATAATAAATGTATAATATGATAAATCGTAATAGTAATACCATACCATTGCATGATAAAAAATACAATAACTTGAAAGTTAGAAAATGTGCCTAATGAACCTATTGGTCTGGCTGGAGAGATCACTAGTCAGCATGTTGAAAGTCAGAACATCGAGTGTTTCTAATTTCACATGACATGTCAGTGCGGGGGGGAAAGAAAGAACGTAAGAAGGAACTTATTGTTTGCAAGCAGAATTTAAAGAAAGTTTCTAGGTTGGAAAATCAGCCTGTTTCTTATCCCCAGGCCATCCAGTTGGCAAAAGATTCCAAAATTAAGAAATAGCCTCAAGCAAAGACCAAATCAAAGGTGTGGGTATAAAACCCTTTCTTTGACCTCAGAAAGATGGAACCTGATAGACTCTCTCAGATAGACAAAGAACTTCTAACAATATAAAGGGCACTGTCCCACAACATGCTGACACACAGAAATAAAGATCTGTCTTAAAGAGAATCATGGTGTGACTTGGTGGGGTTGGGGGTGGGGGGTAAACCCTGATAAGATTTATAGGAAATGCACAAAGTTTTTAAGACAGTTGTAGTAGCAAAAGCATCTCCTGCTTGTACTAAAAAGGACTAAGTAATTCAAATGAAAAGGGACTAATGGGCTTCCAGCTTTTTATGGGCAAGAAGCAGGCTGAGAAAACAACTCAGCTACGAACACAGACTATTTCTTGTAAAAAAGAAAAGATCTCACAGGATTGAACCAAGAGTTGAGAACAATGGACTTAGGAATCAATTCACTGGGGTTAACCTAGTCTCTAATCAAGGAACATTCTTGGCTCCTGAAATAGAGAAAATGGGCAACATGTACTGATTTCAGAATTTCCATGGGCAGATGACTGCTGTGTGTTTCCATTCTTCACCTTTTTGAATGCAAATGTCTACTGCAGTTATCCTTGTCCAGCCTTACCACTGTATGTGTGTATAGAGTTAAAAAATACTTAACCTCTTAGTTCACATATTTCTGTGTCAAGAAGAGTCATAACCAAGGAGTTGCACTGAATAAACCTCACCCACATCTGGACTTGATTTAGATGATGAAATGCTGAACTTCAAGGATGATATAAGACTTTTGTGGGAGGAGTGAGTGTATTTTCACGTGGAAGAGATGTGAATTATTGTTGCTGGAGAGCAGATTATGGTAGGTTGTAGCAAAGATGGCTACAAAAATTCCTCAAACCTCTGTATGCATGTCCCTTTATAATGTGACTTTGTTGATCCTCCCAACTAGAGATGGAGTTTATTTTCCCAACCCATGAGTCTGGGCAGGCCTAGTGGGAGCTCCAAATCCTAAGCATCAAGAGATTTTCCAGCTTCTTTTCTTGCCCTCTTGGAATGCTGCCCTGAGATTGCCACAAAGAAACCCAGTATAGTCAATTAGAGGGTAAGAGACCACACGGAGCAGAAATGAGTCATCTCAACTAAGACCCCTAGCCAACCAGCTGATAGTCAGTAGCAACTGCCAGACATGTCAGTGAAGCCATCTTATACTTTGTAGTCCCACTAGAAACATAGAATGTAGTCATATGAGTGAACCCAAGAGAGATCAGCAGAACCACCCAGCTGAGCCCAGCCCAAAATATTTACCCACAAAGGGAAAAATGACTATTGCTTCAGGTGGTTTCTTACACAGTAATAAATGATGCAGTGAGTACCATTATTTCCTAATTTTCTAATACACTCCAGATTGTAAATATTCTATACTGTTATTACATGATAATGTCAAATAGATGCCTTTTTATTGTTATTGGAAATATGGTCCTATAAGAAAGCAAGTACTAAAATGTGTGTTACAGTGATGGCTGACCTGAATGAACACTGCTCACCTTTTAGAAGGGCAAATGTTATTATAATCTAGTATTAAAATAAAGTCCTTTTAATCCTGAACACAGCTAGCTTTGCTTCCAGGGATGCAAATCAAAAGGAAAGGGAGAATATTCAAATTCAAATCCCTTCTATCTACAGAGGTGTTGTAGATACTACTCAGGGACATTTAAGTCCAATAAATTCCCTGAACATTGTCTCATGGCCACTCTTCCTGCTACACGCACCCATGAAAAGGTACAGACACATAAAAGATGAAGTGAGGAGAGGAGTGAGAAAACTGTAGATTAAGGGACAAAGATGAATAACTGTTATAATGACACACCGAACAATCACATTTCTATAATATATTTTTGTTTGAATTGCTTCCCTGCTAGACCTCTCCTTTGGGAGACGCTGTGTAATTTTTCTGGTTATGTGACAGAAGCAAGATGAAAGATAAGTCACAAGCTCCTGTGGCTTAAAATATAATGGCTGAAAATTGGTGGGTTATTTTTAAAGGTTTTTTTTCCTTCTGTTTGAGAAAGAAAGGCAGAACTATACTCACCAGTCCCACCCCCGTCCTTCTCCAAAATAAAAGGTCAAATTGCCTCTTCTCTGTTTTTAAAGACATTGCTTAAAAACAAAATTCTGATGCAAATGCATAATGACTGTTAATATAATGGCCTAAATAGCACCCTCCTCCACTCCTTCTCTACAATGAAAAGCAAAAGATCTAAAATTTCTTAAAATAAAGTATATTCAGATGCTGAAGAAACCAACTTTAAAAATCATCTATAATTGAGCATCTATAATTGCAAAAGCTGTCACTGTAATATCATATACTTCATGGAATAGTCATTTGGATTATGTGATCATTTATTTTAACTCCCACTCTCCTTGGAATAGATAAAATTCAAGAATTTATACGTCCAGAATCTCATCTCTTAGGATCACTAATTCTACCAAAGTTAGAACTTATTTAAATATCGATTATAAATTTAAAGTAAATTATTCTAAACCTTCTAGATTAATTTAGCCCTGGTAGCACCTCTGTTCAAATATATAAATTATTTGAGGGGCTTTTTTCTTAGTATACATGCTAGACATATGCAAAGATTTTTTTTTTTAATGAAAAGCTAAAATCATAGACTCAGTTCTAAAAAGGGACCATAGTTAAACTTCTTAACTATATATGAGAAAACTAAAGGTCAGAGAGCTAAAATGATATGCCTGAAAATAGCAGGGCTTATTAGTGGTGATGCTTGTTTAAGAATCAGGTTTCCTGGACTCTCAGGCCAGTGATCTCTCCACTTTACCAGGTGGACTCACACAGGACTTTGGGTCTGCTGTGGATGGGAGGCCCTGGCTTCTCCTAATACTGAATCCAGGAGCTGCCACGCCTAAGCACAGAACTTCGATAATCTTTGGGCCTCAGCCCTATCCCCCTTCTTTTTTTTTTTCTCTCTCTCTCATTTTCTTTTTTGCGGCACGCGGGCCTCTCCCGTTGCGGAGCACAGGCTCCGGACGCGAAGGCTCAGCGGCCATGGCTCACAGGCCCAGCCGCTCCACGGCATGTGGGATCTTCCCAGACCGGGTCACGAACCCGTGTCACCTACATCAGCAGGCGGACTCTCAACCACTGCGCCACCAGGGAAGCACCGCCCCCCCTCAACTTCTTAATTCAGATTCTCTGGGGATGAGCAGAGCACCAGCAAGCAATGTTTAAAAGTGCCCCCAGGAGATTCTAATATGCAGCCAGGGCTGAGAACCACTGAAGTAGTTTCTCACCCTCATTCTTTTAAATGGCTTAGGCTACCAGGCTGGCGGTCCCAGCCTCACTTCCCAGTGTGCCTGGCTCTCTTTGGCCCTTTGATACCCTAGACATCAAGAACCTAATTCTGAGAGCCTAGACTCTTGGAAAGGGATAAATAAAAAAGAGAAGCTAGAGAATATGAAAGTACATGGTCTTAGCAACATGTATTGTCAGCAACACACCTTATAGACACATGACAACTAACACTAGAAAACCGCACAAAGAAAACTCAATTTAGCTATATAAAAGTAATATTTCCTACAGGCATTAGTTTAAACAGCTAACCAAGTTTGCAGTAATATGTATCAGACTGTTGATTGGTTCATTTCATTATATTACTCAATCACTCTCATAAAGTCATGGTCATCTGTTGAGCAGCTCATGAAATTAGAGGCAGCATGGCTTAAATAGATTCTTAGATATTATGGCAATGGAGAGAAACAGAGGTAGAAATTTTCAGTTCAAAAGGTATAAATCGGGCTTCCCTGGTGGCGCAGTGGTTGAGAGTCCGCCTGCCGATGCAGGGGACACGGGTTCGTGACCCGGTCCGGGAAGATCCCGCATGCCACGGAGCGGCTGGGCCCGTGAGCCATGGCCTCTGAGCCTGCGCGTCCAGAGCCTGTGCTCCGCAACAGGAGAGGCCACAGCAGTGAGAGGCCCGCAAAAAAAATAAATAAATAAATAAAAATAAAGGTGTAAATCAGTCAGAATCCAGTTTAACCAGACCACGACAACTATTAGCAATCCAAACGTCAATTTAATCAACTGATCCTCAATTCCAACCCAGTCCTCACAAAGCAAAGCTAAATCTGGGTTATTCTGAACCTCAGAGGTGAAAAAGATAAAATTTACTTGCTGGAATAAGATTATAAGCAAGGATGGCTTCCTTGTCTCTTGCAACTCTTGCAGCTGTGATGGATTAACTGAAAATCCTGTGGACTGAGCTGGCAGGACACTGACACTTCCAGGGGAAGCATGAACATAGCTCGGCCAGCAGCAGTGCCACATGCTTCAGTCTGCCTCCTTGTACAGGTAGAACCGACTTGGGTCAAATATTAATAAAAATCATATTTAATACTAAATATCAGATATTCTAAATCTGAACGACCTAATCAAGAAAGGCCGTATCTATGAAGTTGCTTGACTCAGAAGAGTCCAATACTCCAGAAACAAGCATGTTCCTTAAGTCTTAAACAGGTCTAAAAAAGAAAAAGTTAAAGTTTGTCTGGTTTTATCTTAATGTTCTAGCTGAAGGCATATTTTATGGAACTGATTGTTTAGTTTTTCTGCATCTGTCACCAATTCTTCTCTACTACATTAAATCCCACACATGGCAAACACAAGTTAATTAAGCATTATATTACAGAGCTATCAATATAAATGCTTCAGCTGCTCCTCCTAACCTCTATGGCATAATTACTATTGCCCTGAAGGAGAAATGAATTTACATTGTTAACAGAAATACTTAGAAACAAACATATTTAAATGGTTAACCATCAGTACTAAAAGAACAAATTAAAGGAAGCAATAGTTAAATCATAACACTAACATTTAGATGGTCCAGCTGAGGTAATGTGAAAAGAGGATACTATATATACTTCTTGCCATTTCAGTCATACTGAAAGAGCTTTTCAAATAACCTCATTTGCTTTCACTCCAAGAACCAAATATGAGTGTTGTCAACATTACTCTTTACCTTCTTCCAGGCTAATCATGAATATCATCAAGAAAGCATTTCTTCCAGCTCATCAAGCTCCTGCCCTTCAACAGATGAAGACAACTTCACAAGCATCCACAAACAGAGCCAATATAAAATAATATCAGGGTTGAAATTACAGGGCTGCAAGTGACTTGCAGCTATTATGCGGGGCATTCTCCTCCTCTGATATAGTCATTTAAACCAGTGGTTCTCAACGTTGGCTGCACATTGAAATCATCTGAGAAGCTTTTTAAAATTCTGCTGCCCAGCCCTAAACCCCAGACATTCTAATCTAATTGGTCAGGAGTACAGCCCGAATGTCAAGTGATTTAAATGCTCTCCAGGTGATTTTAATGTGCAGCCAAGTGTCAAAGCCCATCAAACAAAGACCACCAAGAAAACACCTGTAGTCAGTCAAGAAAAGTCAGGTTTACTTAGCTTGCTGCCGTATGGGAGACCCTTATGAGAATCTCGGGAAGTTGGAAGAGCTTCAAACTGGGTGATTTTAAGGAAAGCTGAGGGAAGCAGGAGACCATTCTGGATTGGATGACATCAAGAAATGGGGGAAATTCAGTGATTCGGTATCTCAATCATCTTCATGCAACAGGCAGAAAGATTAGAGCAGGGCCATCATTGCTAAAGAATGGAGATCACTCAGAAGGCAAGGTTGTTAGCAATGAGAACAGGGTGTTAATCATTTTCAGGGTTAAGGTGTTGGCCTAGTCATTGCCCTGTGCTAAACATGGTGTATTTATGGTTTTGGGCAAACACTGTAGTCTGGTTTTTCAGTAAGGCCAATTTTCCCTTTCTCTGTTTATTTAATAGGACCTGTTTTCATATTCTCACAAGGTTGAAAACCACTGATTTAAACAAACTTAAAAGCCCAGCTGAATATGAGTGCTATCTGGTTGTAATATCTGTCATTCTTTTGAGTTCCGGGGTTAAAATTAGCTGATCTAGTTTATTAAACATGCATTTGATTGCTCCCCAATTCTTCCAAGTAAAACCTTCCCAAAGCTGGACCTCCCCAGATAATAAATACTCTCTGTTCCCATTCCCTTGATAAAGTATCCAGTTATGATCGCAAGTTTAATTTGCAAGAGAATGCATGCTACATTCTAAAGAAAAATCTTATATGAAATAGCCCATTTTGATAGCATCACCATTAAAACACTAGTTCTGCTGTATACTAAGTCATGTTCTATTTATTCTATTTTCAGTGGAAATCAATGTTAATTTTTCACGATTACTAACTCAGCGCTACCTTGGTATGGCAATACACATGAAGGATAGGGATTCTTTACAGAAGTGTTTTTCACACTGTTTTGATAATTCACCTAATGTTCTGTTTATAAGAAATCAGAATAGTGACAACCATTTATGCTTTAAGCCAAGAATGAATATATATATTCAATAGAAATTAGGGTTATTTAACTCTTCTTGGGTAATATGGAATATTTATTTTCTCTCTTGGGAAATCCATGTAACCATAAACTAGATTTCATGTCTCTCTGAAAATAAGGCTGTTTCACTCTGTTTTACATTTATCAGTAGAGGAAGTCACATTATAAGAGTCAGAAAATATATTAACCTCTGATGGTATATCCAGAATGTCAGTTACTCATAGGAAACTCCACTCAGGGCCACCTAATATCATCCATATTATCTACTCCTCTAAGCTACACAGAGATGGGATAAAAGTTGTCCTCACCTAGACTGAGTTATTTCTACTGCTGGATCCTATGGCAGCCTGGAAATGGCACCACTGTTTCCCTACTTGAGCCCTGAACCAGCTAAGAAAATCAAAAGTTAAGGCAGAAAGATATTTAAAATGTTTATAACCAAATGATGCCATGTCACAGGTTGAATTCTCCAAGTGCAGACACTGAGATAGAATTTGAGTTCAAGGTGTATGTAAGGGATTAAAGGAAGGGGAGGAAGCAGGATTGAGCAGAGGAAAAAGTCACACTGTGATGCAGACCCAAAGAAAATGCGGCCAACCTGGCAGGAAGTTGTGGAGTAAACATTGCCCATGAGAGTCATCCCAGAGTGGGTTGAAAGATCTGGGTCTTTAAACGCCCTCCTAGCTCACTCACCAAACGTGGGCTTCCCTGGGAAGAGCAAGGCCGTGAGCAAGGCATCTGGCTCCACGCAGCTGAAGCAGACCCCAAAAGAACACGTAGCTGGAGGCACTCTGCCCATTGCTCCCTTCACAGCTGCACAGCAAGTCCTTCCTCGCAGGGGCTCTGGGGATCACATCTTCATGTCTACCCCAGACCAAGTTGGAGAGCGTGGCTAAGACGCTTAGCAACAATAGACTTCCCAATAGGACATCCAGACACAGATAGCACTAACTAATCACAGACCTCGTTTACAGAATGAAAACTGAAAACTCCTAGTACAGAGATACTGACCCAGAATATGCAATTTTCACTAGCAGCTGGCCTTTAAAGAAGAAATAAAGGAAGAGACTGAGCTTTGTATGTCCATCTCTGCTCCCACATTCACTAAAAGAGAGGGAGTTGGGAACGGAGATATAGACAGGCCAGAGATGATGTGCTAATGGTGACCTTCCACACGAAAGGAGGTGAGCGGTCTCCCCCGCTGTCCTCCACCAATCGAGTCACAGAATTTGACAGTCAGTTAAAGGCAGTACAGCTAGGCTTATTAAACTTTTTAGGTCTCCGGATTATAATAATAACTCAAAACACTCATGTATATAGTAATCATTCTTCTCCATACTTATATTATTCCATTTGAAAGGTTGGTGACTGGGGAGTTGGTTTGTTTAGTTGTTTGAGGAATTGGAGTTTGAATGTTTATTCTTGTAGTTGCATGTAAAAGAATAGGTTTATTTACCAAGTCCTAAATAACATTAACATTTTTTTAGATTTTCTGTATTCTTTTCTGTCTTAATGCAAAAGTCACAGAGGAAATTTTAATCACTCAGTGACCAAGTGATATATGCTGCAAGTGGCAATTCCCAGCAGCCAGACTGCTTACCCTCATTCCCCTTTCAGGCACGTACCTCTTGACACTAACAGCATGATGCCACAGAAGGGAGGCTGCCTTGTTAGCTACTTAGGATAGAAAGCACCTAAGAACTCAGATCCAGGAGTCCCAGTAAGACTCAGAGAGCACAGGAAGCAAATGCAACCATGGAGACCCCACCTCTTCAGTAAAATGTTGAAGGTAACTCCAGCCGTGACCACAAGGTGCAAACCACAGATTTTTATGGCAGGAGCATTGATCTGTCAAAGGCATGTCAGTCTATTCTTAGCCAGCCAGCCAGTTTCTTTTATGTAGTTGGCTAGTCCTTCCTCTATGAGAATATGATAATGAAATGTTGCTAAGGAATTTTATTTTTAAAACAACGGTCACCTGTTTCATCAGGTAGATTTGATGTCACGGAGATTTACTCCTGACAAGATTATATGACAGGCCGCTCATTTCTAGTCAAGCAACTGAGACAAGACAGTCTTTGAGAACTCATTCTAGACTGATGATCGAAAGACCACCCTAAGACCATTTCCTAAAACCAGCCATCTGGAATAGCTGCCTGAAATAGGTAGAGCCTAGCCAAGTTAAGGAAAACACAGACCTAGGTTGATCTGCCTGAGTTTTCCTGAACCTACACTTTGAACAGTGTTTTACAATGTGCGGTCCTGTGACCACCTACTACGCAAACACTCCAAGAAGTTGCTGAGAATGTGGATGGCTAGACACCCCACACCTAGTGAAGGAGACTATCTATGGGGTGTGACCCAAGAGGCTACACGTTCAACAAGTTCACCAGGTGATTCTAATGCACACTAGGGTTTGAGAAACCCTGTTAGAAATTTAACTCTGGAACAGGGTCAGAGACATAGTCCAGAATTCAAGCTCAAAGGAAAAATTCTACAAAATTCATTTGACCTTTATTTGGGAATAGTATTTTTCACAAGAGAAAACTACAACTCTTATTCATTCAGTAAATGTCTTATGTTCCTGCCACATCCAGACCCTGTGCTAAATACAGTAGATTCAAAATAAAATGCATAGAATATTATAAGAATGGGTCTAGTAGTGCCACCCATTATAACTCCTTTCACACTGAATTCAGATCTTACAATATGCATATCACTAGGAATTAAAACGAGAATTCAGAAAAGAATTGAACTTCTGCTCAAGTGGAGCTATCCTAAGAAAAGACAAACATTAAAAAGTGTACATAGGGTATGATTACATGAATCTAGTTCTCTTCAGGGAAAAGAGCAGTGTGGAGGGTGGAGAGACAAGCACATGACTATTTTAAAATAAAAAGATCTCTTAAAATAAGAGATCAGAGCTTAGAGATGATTCCCATCCCAACTGGAGTCAGTTCTTTATACTAGAATCAGAGACTTGATGAACTTTTGATCTGTCCCTTCTTTCTTTGGAAGCGTAGATCTAAAAGCTGTTATCAAACAAGACTATGAAGACAGGATAAAAGGATAATATATGAATTATGATTGATTTTCCATAAAGTATCCATGAACTCAGCTGAAACATTAAAACTGCTCCACACATACCACCTGCTATGGTCTGAGTGTTTGTGTCCCCCCACAAATTCATACGTTGAGATCCTAATGCCCTAATATACCATTGAGGATGGTATTAGCAGACGAGGCCTTTGGGAGGTGATTAGGTCATGAGGGCAGAGCGCTCATAAATGAAATTAATACCCATATAAAAGAGACCCCAGAGAGCTCCCTTGCCTCCTGCCACCGTGTGAGGACACAAGAAGGCTCTGAGCCAGGAAGAGGCTCCTCACTCGATCACACTGGAGCCTTGATCTCGGACTTTCCAAACTCCAGAACTGTGAGAAATAAATTTCTGTTGTTCATAAGCCTCCCAGCCTATGGTATTTTGTTATATCAGCCCAAAAGGACTAAGACATTACCAGAACAGACTAGAAAATTCCTCCTTGCTTGCTACAACAAGCTAAACTTGCTCAAGATTGAGCACACGAGAGTTTCTAGAAAGCTTTATGCAAACATGGTTATGCTGAGAAACAACTTAAATATAGCTCCATTTGACCCTCATAGCTTTTGTTTACAAAAAGATTTTACAAAGTATTTGTATTTATAAACTTTGTCCTATGATCAAATAAAATCTAATTAGACAGTTTTATCAACATCTTGCCAAAGTCAAAATAAAGAAAAGCACGGAATGAAGAAAACTGGAAAGAATATATTATGTTAAAATTAAATGGTGGAACTATGGTTGATATTCCTGCATTTCCCAGACGTTTAAAAAGGAGAATATATTACTTTATAATGAAAACATTTAAAATTAACTTCTTAGGGAGTTTTTTATGACAATAGAATTTTTTAAGTAAAAATAAGTCTACAAGTTACTGTGGTCAAACCTGAGTTTGTGGGCCTGACGCACAGCAAGGCCAAACCAACCAAAATGTCGGAGTTTGGAGCAGAGAAAGGTTTATTAGTTGAGGAGGTACCAACCCAGAAGATGGGTGACCTAGACTCATCTGAAATCCATCTTGCTGGCTGGCTGGGGTGCAAGGTTTTTAAAACCAAAAAAGGTAAAGGGGAGAGCGTCTTTGTGGTCTCAGTTTCCTGAAATGACCTCATTTGCAGACAACCCAGCACCAGCTTGTGCCTCGATGCATCATTGGTGATTGTGACTGAGCTATGTGTTCCCGCAAAGCAAACTAGTAAATCATGGTCTTGTGATCCCTCCCTTCTTTCTAGGAGAGAGCAAAAGCAATGGTTGAGGCATTTTATTATTTACTTAGAGCCTTCGTGATGGTTCAGGAGTTTCAGTTCTTAATTGACCCTCCCAGTGCCATCAATTTTAAGTTCGCTTGGGGCCAGCTGGTTGAAGCCACAGGACATAATCTCAACAGTTTGGGGTCATAAACCAAGACATTAGTTTAACCTAACAATCATGAAAAAGATTGTGCTGGGTTTGCTTTTCCTTTCTTTCTGTGTTCCCTCACTTTCCTAGTTAGTAACTATTTGAATCTGCTCTTTGGACCTCGGGGAACATCTAGGAGACTAAAGCCTTTTATACAAACAAGAGGCAGGCAGAGGACATGGCGTGTGGGGGGGGGACCCCCATAGGGTCCTGATCGATTACATTAAGAGTCTTCAGTGGTCAGTGTTTCTTTTTACCTTTATTCCCTTTCTTCTTTTCTAAAAATGTGTTTTAACCTGCAGGCCAGATCGCCTCTATTCTTTATTTTCTAACATTTATAAGCCTCAACATTTTTGCTATAAGAAAAAGTTCTGACTTTCCTTTTACTTTTTTATTACAAGCCCATAAATTCTAACCACAGCTGTCCAGTCCACCTCCCATTATTCTCAATAATCTTGACTAACTGACTTTGAAAGCATATTGCTTTAGCACATTAACTTCCGCTGGGGCACCTTTTATCCACACCTGACTCTCCTACCCTGCAATTTTACATCCATTCTAACTAACAGCTTTCCAGGTAATAAATTATACATGACATCTGTCTTGTCCTAGTTTTTAAAATCCCTGTAGCCTCCTAAACGTCTTTTTTAATGTCCTTATCCTCAACTCCAGGCCATCTCTGGTATTTCCTTTATGTGATAATTTTCTGATTATCTTTTCTTTAATCTTTGCCTTTATGCCCTACTCCACTACCTTCATCAGCATTTCTTTCCAGTAGCTTTTTTTTTTTTAATCCCTTTTTTGTTTCTTAAATTCTTCTTTGTGGCTCACTCCACCAACCTTGGGCTAGTAAAATGTGAATGCTTCTAATTCACCATAATTGCAACCCTTCTACTTATTTAAAAATTTAAATTTAAATTCCCTGGTGGCACAGTGGATAAGACTCCAAGCTCCCAATGCAGGGGGCCCAGGTTCGATCCCTGGTCAGGGAACTAGATCCCACATGCATGCCACAACTAACAGTTCTCATGCCACAACTAAGGAGCCCACATGCTGCAACTAAGGAGCCAGAATCTGCCATGCATCACACCCAGTTCCTGCCAGGAATAAAGGACCACTCCCACCAAGTCCCTCAGAATGTTGCCTTGATTAGAACATGCCATATTGTCATTTCTTGGTTTTTTTCATTTATTTTTCCCTCTAAACCTTGAAATACAAATGGAGGAGAAAGGGTTCCTATTCGTGCCTGTAACATCAGTATTGATCACAGCAACTAGCACATGGCAAATGCTGAATAATTATCTATTAGATAGATATAGGATCCACTTTTCACATGAATTCAGAAGCAGGTATGGGAACCCAGATGTCTTCGACTAAGCCAAACATAAAGAGATTTGATAAAATGTAAAACACAAAAGCATACAAAAAAACAAGCCCAAATTTTTTACTAATTCAACAGACATAAAATTACTCAATCAAAATGCTATAAAAGTTTCTAACTACTTACTTTCAATTTTTGTACTTATCATGGGCTAATGACAGTTTGCCATCCAGAGATCACACTTTGAGTAGTGCTGCACTGAGGCATAGGACAGCCAGGACCTGCTCAGCAGCCATTCATGAAATTCAGGAGTGGAACACCTCATGGGGTGACCTTCAACCACTAGAAGATAAGAGCTGACAGATAAGGTCCTGAGACAGGTCGTACATCTTTTCCAATGGTCCCATGGGATGGAGCAACAGCCACCCACAGCCATGGCTCATTTTATAGTGCATCTTCCTTCCTGCTTTGCTGACACTGTACCTGCCAATTCTACTCCCTAGGATAATGTTCCCCAATAAAGTACTCACTTTAGCTTTTACCTGAAAATCTGCTTTCTGGGAAGCCCAGAGAACAAAAGTCAAGATACTCTTTGCAACTCACCTAAAGTCAAGGGGAAACACAGGGCACAGAATGTGCAAAGTTCATTATCCTCCCTCTAATGCTGCAAATAGCTGTGCTTCTATTGGTTTCCTCTTTCCCTACCTTTTGGTCGGCCTGCTGCAGCTGCTACAGATTTAATCACCCAACCTGTGAGAAATCCCTCTATTCAACCTCAAGTCCAGGCACTATGTTTTCTTCATCCTAAGGTAAACCATTCAGTCACAGGCAAGGCTCATTTGATCCTTACAATTGACCCTTAAAATTGGCTAGTGTGGTGAATAGGACATTTATCATAATCCTTGTGGATGAGGAAACTGAGAAACAGAAAGGGTAAGTGATTTGTCCATGGACAGTCAATAATTTTGTGACAGAGTGATGAATAAAGCTCAATTACACTGTTTCCTTTTCATGTGTTTTTACATCACTTTATATTCTGACAAGAGCAGGAAGATTTTCCTGGCCGAGGTGGCCAAGTGGCTAATATTTCAACAGATAAACGAATATGCTGGTAAAAAAATCATTTATTTGCAGAGAGAGGTCATGAATTCCCCCTTAGAGAATGCATTACTTTGAACACAGTCAGTACCCCATAAATGTATGATAAATGAAAGAATAAATAAATGTATAATCCATCTAAACTTGGTATTTTTACAATCTACAAGGCTTTAAAATTATTCTGCTAGAATAAAATCACACACAGATTTCAAGCATACAGACACCTAGAATCCCCTGGATCAAAGGAGATTGTTTTAGTTTAAAGAAAGTGCAAAGTTTAAAACACACACACACATACATACACACACACACAAATTCCCTCAGTCAACAATCAACATGACAGGTAGATTGGACTCATTTCAGAATAATGGTACAAACATACAAAGTAAATTTCACACTAAATCTCCATCAGTACATGCATTCATTATAAGTAAATGTATCAAAAAGCCTGAAGGCTTGAGAAATGCCATCTGTAAAAATTATCTAACACTGGCCTTTTAAAGTCTTCTGGAAATTCTGAGTATGCAATTGACACCAGAATACATATGCAAACAGTGCAAGCATGTATGCACCCAAATTGGGAGCATAACTAGTCATCTAGTGAGTAGATGAAAATGTCATTCCCAAGTATAAGTACAGTTTCATGAGCAATTGATAGCGTATGCCAGCTCTATGAATGCATTTTCAGATGGTGACTTGAAGGACCCTGAAACTATAACGGCAAAGAACATAATGCTGCTTGAAACAGAGTGTGATCATTCTGACTTGAAATTACTTGAAAGGAAAAGTGATATTACATACCAAATAAGTAAAAAGAAAAAATATATATATAGAAGTTAAAATCTTGCTAGGAAAACAACAGGTGAAGTTGTACAGAATTATAGCAAACCCTCCAAACCTGCACCGTCCAATACTGTAGGTACCAGTCTCATGTGGGTATTGAGATATGGTTGTGCAACTGAGAACTTAATGTTTAATTTTATTTAATTTTAATTAATGTAAAGTTACATTTAATTCTAATTAATTTTAAATTTAATTTAATTAATTTAATTTGAATTTTAAAAACCAATTCTTGATACAGTTATTAGAAAACTTTTATATGTATTTGGAACAACTTCGGTGTGTGAATTTATTTTTTCAACTAGAAATTCCATGAAGCCTAAATAAGTATTCAGTGTTTTTCTGGTGAAAATTTAGTGTCCAAATGAAGGTTCGCTGATCCACTCAGTTGTTAGCTACTTGCAGAACACAACAAAGGCAAGTAAGTAATTAAGTTTCTCAAGCACAGCATACCCTACTAAGTACTTCCTTAGATTCAGAAATAACTAAAACCATGACAAATACCAACTGCATAAAAATTTCCCCCTCAAAAATAACAGAAGAGTGCAGATAAACAAGAAAATGTCTTGAAAAAAACTAGCTATATCTTTCATTGTCTTGGATTAGATATCAGAATGAGTATCAAAATATCAAGAAATTATCAGGGTTTTCAACATTATTAAGTCACACAATTAAATTGGACATGAGTTCAAAATGCAGCAAGCCAAGTCATAATGATATAGCAGTCAACCACAGCATTACCCAAAACCTTAAAACACGTTACCAGGACTGGAGATGGAGATACTGGTTGAGAATGGGTGAAAAAATACCCACTTGGTGTTACAGATCAAAAGATATATATTAAAACAAACATTTTTTTTAAGATTCCACTTTAAGTATTTCTCAAAACTAACTATTTGTAGGATAATACACAAAATTCTAGACTTAATTGCTAACTACACTGCAGTAGAGGGCAACTACCACAAAGTTTGAAAGAAAAATTAGGATAAAAGCTTAAAAGTGTTGTCCAGAACATATAACCTAGCTTCACATACACCATCATAAACAAACATGATTTGGAATGTTCTTTGAGTGCAGGTAGTAGGGCATTAAGCATAATTAAATTCACGTATTTTGAGCATCATTATGAAAGTTTAGAAGCAAAACCTTTACACAGAAGAGCCGCATACCCAAGCTGAAATAATGCGTTCAATTCTGTTTGCTGTTGACACGTCAAGACAGATATAAGAAACCAAAAAGAGATGAGAAGTTCAACCGACATAGCCAAAACTAGAGGGAAAAATCAGAGATTAGGCACCTCCAGGTAAAAAGGTAAGAGATGATTAGAATGTTTCAAAGTCTATCTGTAAAATACTAATAAAAAACAGAAACAGTAAACACCATTTTGTTTAAAAAATACATTTTAAGCCAATTAGATAATTCAATCATTCAATAAATATTTACCAAGGACCCGCTTCATCTTAGACACTGTAAAAGGCAGGCTCCAGCACAGAGATGAGAAAGGCAAAGCAACTGCCTTCAAAACGGCCACAGTATGAGAAGAACAACATAACAATTACAACAGAATGTAGTAAATATTTTAATATAAAGCATGCCCATATTGTCTGGAAACAGATATTATTTTATATGTATTTGAATATTTTATTGATGAATGTTTATGTATATTGCCTGTGTTTCCAGACTTTAAGGCCACCCTTGTATATGTACTAGGTGCTATGGGACCACTAGGAAGGATGTTCACAGCTCTTGAGGAGGGAAAAAGGGAAAATGTCAGGGAATATTTTACAAAGGATATAATGCTTGAACGCAAGGATGATAGAGGGATTTGGGAAATAGACAATGGAGGGAACATTTCCTGATTGAAAGGACGATATAATGACAGAGATAAAAGAATGCACCAAGCATCTGGGAACTGGCTAGAAGTTATATTCTGTATAGCCTGAGCAAAGACTGGGTACACTGACACTTCCTGCCTGCTGTCTTCAGTAGAATCACCGTTTCTTTTTCTGTGCAATTTTGTTCCAATTAACTTAAAGGTGTAAAAAATTGAGAAAATAATGAAATAAAGAAAAACATTAATTACCCATATTCTACCACCCAGAAATAATCACTTTTGGTTACTTTTCTACGAATATAAATATTTTTATGGATGGATGGAGATATATATGCCAGGCCCTATTCCAAGCACTTTACATGTATTTATTCAATCAACCTTAGGAAATAGGTTTCATTACCCATTTTATAAAGGAGAATAACAGTGAATTTAGGTAACTTTCCCAAGATTCCACAACCAGTATTTGGCAGAGACCCTGTTAGAAGTCTACCAAACTCAGGAGTCTTATTTTATCTCTTGCTTCCCTCAGATCTGTGTGCTTCAGGCACATTTACCTTCTTTTCATTCCTGGATTATCCCCAGTACATTTCCACCCCAGAATCTTAGAACATGCTGTGTCCTCAGCCTAGAACAGTTTTTTAAACAGATCATAGAAACCAATATCCTGAGCTTTAATATCATACAGACTTAGATTTATATCTCAGTCCAGCTATCTACTAGTTTATATATGATCGTGATGGTCAGTTTTATGTGTCAACTGAGCCAGATTAAATCAAACTAGGGGTTGCTGTGAAAGTATATTGTAGATGTGATTAAAGTCTATAATCAGTTTACTTTAATAAAGAAGATTATTCTAGATAATCTCAGTGAGCCAGCTTCAATTAATTGAAAAGCCTTAAGAGCAGAACTGAGGTTTCCCCAAGGAACAAGAAACTCTGCTTATGGACTGCAGCTTCAGCCAATGCCCAAAAGTTCTGGCTTCTCCTTCCTGATGGTCTCCCTACAGAGATTTAGGCCTTGCCTTGCCAATCCCTGCAATCTATCTATCTATCTAATCTGTGTATGAATACACATGTGTATACACACATATAAATCCTGTTGGATCTGTTTCTCTGATGAAATTCTGATCTGAGACAAATTATCTCTCTGGGTCTCAATTTCCTCATGTGGGAAATGGGGATAGAGGTAGTACATAGCTCACATAGTGCCTGTAAGAACTGAATGAAATACTATGTTTAAACACTTAGCACAGTGCCTGACATGTGATAAATTAATTTTTCATCAATGTTGCCATCAAATGTGTACTAATATTTGTAAACAGAGTCCATGTCAAATAATAAGCTTTAATTTTCTTTTCATTTGAAATGAGGCAACTCCCTTAAATAGTAATAAGACGTTTATCATCAAGACTTTGCCATGCAACAGAGCACGATTCAATTCGATTCTCACGGAAAAAAAGAACAAATGTCCGTCAGAGTGGAATGGAAAAATTATGAAACTACTCCAGTGGTACAGTTGGAAAATGGAATACAATACAGCAATGAGAACAAATTACTACCTACAACAAGTTGGATGAATTGTGCATACTGAGTGAGAGAGTCACAACAACGTACATACTGTACAATTTTATTCATATATAAAGTATAAAAGCAGACAAAGCTAGTCTATGATAAAGGAAGTCAGAATAGTGGTTAATTGGGGAGGTCAGGAGAGAAGTCACTGGGAGGAAACAGAAGGGGGTTTCGAAGATACTGGGAATGTCTTTTTATCTCTTGATCTGGGAGCTTTTTACACAGGTGTCTTGCTTTGAGAACATTAATTAATGAGTACACTTAAGATCTGTGTGCATTACTTTCAGTATGTTATTCTTCAGTAAATAATTTATTAAAATTTTTTACTTTCACTTCCAAAGGAGAAACCACTTCTTCATAATTTGAAAGAGAAACTATCCTTAGAAAAAGGAGCTCAGGTAACCTTTTTTTTTCTATGTAAATTAGATCACATCACCTCGGATTAAACTACATCAATGGTTTTCCACTGCATTCAAAGTAAAATCTAATCTCTTACGTTGTCTTCAAGGTCCTGGCAACCTCTCCACTCTCACATCCTTCCCTCTCTCTCCTTGCCCACTGAGTCTGGTCATTTCCCAGGACACGCTGAGCTCCTTCCCCATCTCAGGGCCTTTGCTCTTTCTGTGTCCCCAACAGAACGTTCTTCCTTGC